>NC_134359.1:39633583-39853583 GCF_048569485.1 Anomaloglossus baeobatrachus
GAATAGATAGTTGTGTGGTTCAGATGGACACAAATGTATCATTTAATAAAAAAAAAAAAAAAATCAGATTTTTTCTAACCAATTCACTATAATCCCATGTCCTATAAATCCATGTATGTCCACTTGATTGTGTACTGGGAATGCATGTGTTAATAATGGTGAAATATCCTTCATATATGGTCTGTATGATTACATTGATGCAATAAGAAAATTGATGTTGTGTCAATATCCATCAAATTGGTTTGTGAACTAAAAGGGAATATATTTCAAAGTAGATTTAGGAATTTATTTTCAAATATGTCATTAAAAATGGATCTCCATCTGTTCTAGAGCATTATTAAATTTGGAGGACCAACATATTGATATATTGCAGAGATAGTTCATTAAAGGGGTTGTCCACTACTTTTACATTGATGGCCTCCCCTTAAGCGGGCTTTACACGCTACAATATCGTTAATGAATTATCATCGAGGTCACGGTGTTTGTGACGCACATCCGGCGTCATTAACGATATCGCAGCGTGTAAAGCCCGCTATAGGATAGGTCTCCAATGTTTGATTGGCTGGGGTCCGACATCTTGGACACCCACTGATCAGCTGTTCTCGGTATCGGCAGTGGCAGGAAATGCTCAGTTCCGGAGGTGCCCCATCTACTGTTAGAGGCCGCAGCCGGGTTGTCATGGGTGTGTCATGGGTGACAGACAATCATGTGGTTTCTGGCAATAGAAAGTCACAGCTTCTGGCTGCGTAGAATGCTCCCTGACTTTCTGTTGTTCATGCTGTTAGTATTCATTGTACTAGGTAGCTTTTCCTGCTAAATTTTCATGTATTCCCCTTTAGGATCCAGGAGAGCTAAACTTCTGTCCAGCTGCTGATTACCAGTATTCCCCTTGTGCTTAAATACTCCCATCTTCCCTGGACGGTGCTGGTGATATTATTCAGTTCATTCAATCTTTGGTTACAAGCAGGTGGCTTGTACTCCTCTGTGGTGTGGTTGCTGTTACTTTGCTGAAATTCTACCTGAGTCATCTGGTCTTAAGTAGTTCATGCTTTTCCTGTGTGTCCTGCTTGTGTCTTCTACAGTGTTTAGTGGGGTTGAAGAAGAGCTCATCCCATCTGTCCCTATTTAGGGCCCAGCACTAGGGATATACAGGGTCAAGTATCCTGCTTGGCGCATAGGTTCGGAACCTATCTAGGGCAGTGAGGGACCCCAGGGATCAGCGGTAAGTTTGGTCAGGGGTCACCACTTCCATAGACACAGGGGTCTCCCCCTTCCTTTACCTTTTGCCATTGCATCGTACCTAGCATGACATGGGTACTGCACATCAGCCTCCCATTCAAATCAATAGGGAGAGGATGTGCAATATCCGGCCACAGCTGCTATCAGAAGATGGAGCAGCTCCAGAACTGGGCATTTCTATCCACTGGTTCTGAGAACAACTGATCAGTGGGGGTGCCGGGTGTCAGACCTTGGCCATAGACCATCAATGTTAAAGTAGTGGACAACCTCTTATATTTCATTGGGAGGTGTGTTATACTTCATTTGTCCTGTGGTGGCGCTGCAGGGAAACTGAACACTTTGTTCCTGGGTTCTTCTACGGCTGATCTCTGTCGATCACCGTAATCAGCCAATCACTGGAGAATATAGCTAAGAAGGGATTCTACAAATTGATTTGCAAATTTTATTTATATTTTTTACACTTCCGAAGCTTCTACAAAGTATTCTAACGGTTTATGAATTGGTGATTTAACTTATTCATCTTCCCTCATTAAAATCTTAAAAAAAATTGGATGCATTTTCCAAATGGGCTTAATTGCTCATACCCAATTGATTTGGCACCACAGACATAACGATTCTAACGAGGGCTCATTAACGGTTGTAACATATGTAAAGTCATTAAGTTATATGACCGCGTACGGAAGTCTTAAAATATGATATAAGGATACGCGCTTTTCCTTTTCTTATGGAAGAATGCCCGCTGATGCCTTACCGAATGTGTCAGCTAGCACAGCAAATGAAGTGTTAATAATCTGTGCAGCGCACAGTCAGTGTCAGACACAAAGGGTTGGTGGTGTGTTAGGTTGCAGATATCTTACCAATATTTGCATAGGTAATACCAAGGATCACTTTAGATTACCTGCATGAGGATGTATTCATTTCACTCAAATACATATTGTGCCTGTGCGGAGGGTCCCATCCCCCACCCTGGAAATTCAATACACAGGATGGTTGCCAAATGGCAATCTCAAGGTAGTGGAGCATTGTCACGATGAAGGTTTGAGTCACAGTCCCTCGCCACACTGACCCTAAGTGGTGAAGATGAATAGGAGCGCAGGGGGGCTGTAATTAGAGCAGTCAATCATATCTATTCTAAATGAGATAGTTCTCCAATAGAGGAGTCAAGGTGCCTGTCTAATGCATAAAGCCTGTGTAATCAGAGCAATTCTGGATATGGGACCGTTTGCAATATTCCTGCTTCATTGTATCAATTGCAACCATTTGTTGCAACTGGGAACACTAACGTTTACTTTTAAATGTATCCAATCAACAATAGCTACATTGGGATACAGAGGTACAGTAGAAAGCCATAGGCCCTGTGGAAAGGATCCATACAAAACAGATCAGTCATATGGCCATGTGCATGGAGCCTATGGCTACGTGGTGATGGATGTGTTGTAACAACTCTCGGAAATGTTGCAACGTGCCGCAGTCCTAACAATGCTGTATGGTAAATATTGCACAAATTATGAAATATTATAAATACTGTAACATGCGAGGATTCCTCACTGCAAATTTGCAGCAATTTGCACTTTAAGGCTGTGTTCACACGTCCGTGAAAATCACACACGTTTTTCACGGACGGGTGAACTCAGCCTTAAAGTGCAAATTGCTGCAAATTTGCAGTGAGGAATCCTCGCATGTTACAATATTTATAATATTTCATAATTTGTGTCACGGTGCGTAATGCCCTCCATGAGCCGTGTTTATGGCACACGTGTGTTCTCTGTGCGGTATCCGTGATAACACATGGAGAACAGGATCTTTCTGCTCACTTATCCCTGGCGTTGCTGTTCGTGGTGCTGATCTTCGGTCTCCGGTCCTGTTGACTCACCGCTGCTGCTGCTTCCGGCCCACAGTGGAGTGAATATTCAAGAGCATAATGAGCGGGGGTCGGAAGCAAGTGACAGCAGCGGCAGAGACAGCAGGGCTGGAGAAGGTGAGTAAAGAAATTCTTTTTATTTCACAGGCACGTGTGTTTTCTCCGGTGCGTGTCACACGGATCACATCCGTGCGGTCCATGTGCGGTCCGTTTGACACCCGTGATGCCGGAGAAAAACGGACATGTCTACATGGGGAGCACATGGGCACGCGTATGCTCCACACGGACACACGGTCCATGACAAAACACGTACATGCGCGGCAACCCATTGATTTTAATGGGTCTACGTGTGCCCGTGTCTCTGACACGTTAGGAAAGTGACCAAACACGTGCCGGAGACACGGACGTGTGAAGGGGCCTAAGGCTAAGTTTACATGTCCAGTAATCATCCGTTAGAATAGATCCTGCAGAGATCTGTAGGCAAAATGATTCCTGTCAGATCCGTTTTTATAACATTGGAGTCTATGTAGAAAGGATCCGTTACAAGATTACTATTTATCTTCCATTTGATCTTGTAACAAAAAATCAAATCTGTTACAAATGCAAGATAAACAGATGACTAAATAGCAATCCGTTAGTGGATCCGCTCTCCATAGATTCTCATGTTAGGCTAGGTTCACATCTCCGTTGTTTTCTATCAGTCACATGCGTTGCTTGATGCTTGTGACTGATGTGTTGTAGAATGGATGACAAGAATTGGAATTGAAAGCGGATTCCGTTGTAAAACGAGAGCGAGAGAACGATCAGCTGATCGTTCACAGAAGCCGGCGGCCTGGAGGTCAGCTGATCGCTCACAGAAGCCGGCCGCTGGGTGATCAGCTGATCGTTCACATTAGCCGGCGGCCGGGAGGTCAGCTGATCGCTCACAGAAGCCAGCCGCCGGGTGATCAGCTGATCGTTCACAGAAGCCGGCGGCCGGGAGGTCAGCTGATCGCTCACAGAAGCCGGCCGCTGGGTGATCAGCTGATCGTTCACAGAAGCCGGCCGCTGGGTGATCAGCTGATCGTTCACAGAAGCCGGCGGCCGGGAGGTCAGCTGATCGCTCACAGAAGCCAGCCGCCGGGTGATCAGCTGATCGTTCACAGAAGCCGGCGGCCGGGAGGTCAGCTGATCACTCACAGAAGCCGGCCGCTGGGTGATCAGCTGATCACTCCCATTAGCCGGCCGCCGGGTGAGCAGCTGATCGCTCTCATTAGCCAGCCGCCGGGTGATCAGCTGATCGCTCACAGAAGCCGGCCACCGGGTGATCAGCTGATCACTCTCAAAAGCCGGCGACCAGGTGATCAGCTGATCGCTCTCATTAGCCGGCCGCCGGGTGATCAGCTGATCACTCCCATTAGCCGGCCGCCGGGTGATCAGCTGATCACTCTAATTAGCCGGCTGCTGGGTGATCAGCTGATCGCTCCCATTAGCCGGCCGCCGGATGATCAGCTGATCGCTCACAGGAGCCGGCCGCCGGGTGATCAGCTGATCGCTCACAGAAGCCGACCGCCGGGTGATCAGCTGATCGCTCCCAATAGCCGGCCAACAGGTGATCAGCTGATCGCTCCCAGAAGGCGGCTGCCGGGCGATCAACTGATCGTTCGTCCGCCGAGAGAGAGCATGCGCAGCGAAATCCTAAGGATTCCGCTGCAAAGAAACCGTTACACTCTGTAATCGTGCCGCCCGATGGTCAGTCGTTCCACGACTAATCAGTCGGGCGGAGGATGTAACGCAAGGGCATCGGTCACAATCCGCCGCTCATACAAGTCTATGGGAAACAACGGAATCCGCCAAACGTATTGTGTTGTTTATCAGAGCCGCGGATTGTGACTGATGCAAAACAATGGAAATGTGAACCTAGCCTTAGAAATAAAGGATCTGGCAGAAATCATGTATTTAACAATGGAAAAAGAAGTTGTGTTCGCAGAACTTTTTTCCCAATGGATCTCTGCAGGATCCGTTCTGACATATGATTACTGGACATGTGAACTGAGCCTAATACAACCGAAGGAGGTTTGTAAATCCCCATTAATATATTAAAAAAAAACAAAAACTGTATGAAAACGAGATCATGCTGTGGAGTTGGGTAAAATCCACAGCCAAATTTATTGTGGATTTTTGACTATCCGTGTTGCAGAATATCTCCGCATTGTCTATTGTCTAAACTATTATCATTTATGATTGAGCATAACACAATTCACATGAAAGACTAAATGGCACAGTCCATTGCATTCAATAGGCATCATGTAATGCCTAATTACCCCTGTGGGAGTGCTAGAGAGAAATTAAACACTTGATACCAAGGTTCTCCGCAGATTAAGTTCACATCTCCGGTAATCATCCGTTAGATCGGATGCTGCAGAGATCCGATGGGAAAAAGTTCCGCAAACACAACTTTTTTTGTCCATTGTTAAATAACTGATTTATGCTGGATCCGTTTTTTTTTTTAACATTGGAGTCTACGGAGTACGGATCCGTTAACGGTTTGCTATTTAGCCATCTGTTTTTCTTGCATTTGTAACGGATTATTTTTTGAAACGGAGTACAAGATCCGTTTCAAATGGAAGATAAATAGCAATCTGTTAACGGATCCATTCTCCATAGTTTCCAATGTTAAAAAAAACGGATCCGGCAGAAATCAGTTATTTAACAATGGACAAAAAGTTGTGTTTGCAGAACTTTTTTTTGCCAACGGATCTCTGCAGAATCCGATCTAACAGATGATTACTGGACATGAACTGAGCCTTATAGATTATTACTAGGAATCCTAGCAACGAGACACCATGTGATGAGTTCAGGGGCGGACATATTATTGGGGCAGCTGGGGCCAGGAGGCAAGGGGGGCCCATTTCTGCCTCCAAAGCAGGTGGGATTGTGCAATATGATAGTAATAATATATACAGTACAGACCAAAAGTTTGGACACACCTTCTCATCTCTCGAACAACTGTTAAGAGGAGACTTTGTGCAGCAGGCCTTCATGGTAAAATAGCTGCTAGGAAACCACTGCTAAGGACAGGCAATAAGCAGAGGAGACTTGTTTGGGCTAAAGAACACAAGGAATGGACATTAGACCAGTGGAAATCTGTGCTTTGGTCTGATGAGTCCAAATTTGAGATCTTTGGATCCAACCACCGTGTCTTTGTAGAAAAGGTGAACGGATGGACTCTACATGGCTGGTTCCCACCGTGAAGCATGGAGGAGGAGGTGTGATGGTGTGGGGGGGCTTTGCTGCTGACACTGTTGGGGATTTATTCAAAATTGAAGGCATACAGAACCAGCATGGCTACCACAGCATCTTGCAGCGGCATGCTATTCCATCCGGTTTGCGTTTAGTTGGACCATCATTTATTTTTCAACAGAACAATGACCCCAAACACACCTCCAGGCTGTGTAAGGGCTATTTGACTAAGGAGAGTGATGGGGTGCTACGCCAGATGACCTGGCCTCCACAGTCACCAGACCTGAACCCAATCGAGATGGTTTGGGTTGAGCTGGACCACAGAGTGAAGGCAAAAGGTCCAACAAGTGCTAAGCATCTCTGGGAACTCCTTCAAGACTGTTGGAAAACCATTTCCGGTGACTACCTCTTGAAGCTCATCAAGAGAATGCCAAGAGTGTGCAAAGCAGCAATCAAAGCAAAAGGTGGCTACTTTGAAGAACCTAGAATATAAGACATGTTTTCAGTTGTTTCACGCTTTTTTCAGTATTTCCTTCCACATATTTTCATTCATAGTTTTGATGTCTTCAATGTGAATCTACAATTTTCAGAGTCATGAAAATAAAGAAAACGCTTTGAATGAGAAGGTGTGTCCAAACTTTTGGTCTGTACTGTATTCCTTTATATACCTCTATTAATTCCACAGCACTTTACATACATTGGCTACACTGTCCCCATTGGGGCTCACAATCTAGAGTCCCTATCTGTATGTCTTTAGAGTGTGGGAGGAAAATGGAGAAAATCCACGCAAACACGGGGAGAACATCCTTGCAGATGGTGTCCTTGGTGGGATTTGAACCCAGGACCCCAGCGCTGCAAGACTGCAGTGCTAACCACTGAGCCACCACAAGACTGCGGTGCTAACCACTGAGCCACTACAAGACTGTGGTGCTAACCACTGAGCCACCACAAGACTGCAGTGCTGACCACTGAGCCACCACAAGACTGCAGTGCTAACCACTGAGCCACCACAAGAGTACAGTGCTAACCACTGAGCCACCACAAGAGTGTGGTGCTAACCACTGAGCCACCATATGATGAGCTATTGAATGGCAAAAGGGCCCATTTACCATTCTTGCACAGGGGCTCTTTTCTGTCTGTGTCTACCAGTGGGTCAGTTTATACTTATGAAGACTTCTAAAAAATAATGGGGTTTTCCAAAGTGAATTTCTAATTTTGTGCATTAAGAGGACTTTACCCTCTGCTCCTTCCATAGTTGCATGACATAAACTGCAGCAGGCCGGGGTCACACAATGGGCTTTATATATGGAAACACTTTGGAGGTGCAGATGGCAGTGATCAGATTGATTGGGGATATACATCCAGCCCTGATATGCATTCCTTTTCCTATATGGATTTTAATGCAATGCAAAATGCACCAGACAAGAGTTTTTCCCGGCCTGTAATACTGATGTGCCCAAGGGACATTGTACCTGCGGCAAAATCTGGATTTTCTAGATAAAGCTGGAAGTTTTAGCAAGCACAGACACTCCTCATGTTATCCTATGGGACATGGGGAGTGCTGTGTCCATGCTGCGGAATGTGCGGCGGCTGAACATGCTGCAGATCCCCCGCAGCCGCACGTAACTGCATGACAATTATTTCTGCGGAAATATCTGCGTATGTCCCACCTCTCCACTATGGAGATAGAGGCCGGGACGTCCGCAGGTAAGTCGCATGAAGGTCCGCAGGTTTTCCGCAGATATTTCGCTGGAATCCCGCAGCTATGGATAGCTGTGGATTCCGGGGAGCTGCTGCAGGAAACCTGCGGATATATCCGCAGGTACAATGACCCATGGGCACATAGCCTAAGGGAGCAGTGTTTGTCCCAAAACTGCATGCATTTCCTTCCCCAGCGAAGTCTATGAGATTTCAGGTTTTTCTGTGCACACGTTGCAGCTTTTTTTTTGGCTGCGTCTTTGTGGTGACCACTGCAGCATGTCAATCATTTCTGCATTGTTGCCAGCGTTTTTGAGCCCTTCCAGTCAATAGATTTGACTTAAAAAATGCACTGGGTAAAAACGCAGGAAAAAAACGCACAAAATGCATGCCGAGGGAGCGTTTTTTGGGACCAAAATCGTTCATCTTTGTGATGACCATAAAGATGCGCACATAGCCAAACGGATGAGCGGCAGACACAGTCACTTATGATTGTAAACAATGATAGGGACGTAGCACTCGTGGACGTGCTGATCAGTGGGGAACCTGTAGGTCAGACCCCCATAGATCAGCCGGTAATGACCTCCTAAGGATAAACAATCAATGCTACAGTCTCCAAACCCCCCTTTAAATAGGAGCTGTCACTTTTCCTGATCTGGTTTAGTAAACAAAAGCAATCCCCATGGGGAAAAAAAACAGTCATGGAGTGTTATTTTTTCCTTAGAACTATACATTTACCATTCTTCTATTACTCCTCTTGGAAATGTTTAATTTAATTGACAACTGGGCGTCGCCATTACTCTTGTCTAAAGACCGTGTTCCTACAAAGTTTGACACAATCAGCACTGATTGGACAGTGTCAGGATGTGCCAACTTGTCACATAAGGAGTGATAAGAAGAACAGCACATGGTAGAGTTATAGGAAAAGACGATCCAATATGTTTATTTCATGAGGAATAGAGTGTTTCCTTAAAACATGTAAATTCAAAACACTGCACTCTCTTCAGCATGAGGTAATAGTAAAAGAAAGTCAACAGATTCGTTTTTATCGTGCAAACCAAGTGTCTTTATTTATGAACAAAGTTAGTGGGAGGGACTAAGGGACGTTTCGGCCCAAGCTGGGCCTTCTTCATACCAAGTCACACTGGGGAAGGGTAAAGAAAAAGAAATAACTATTTACATATATCACAAGAATATCAACAGATCATATACATATATACATAATTACATGGAAAATCATGTCCTAGTTGGTGTAAAAGGCACAGTAATAGCATATCAGCAGTTGAAGTAACTCTCCAGTCGTCACAGCCAATATGTGCAATGACAATAAGATGAAAGGCAAGATTTGACAATACATGAAAAATTTGCATACCTCCAATCATAGATGAACTAATATCACAGAGGGAATTTTTTTCTCTCTCCTTTTTAGCGGGTTTTTTGGTATAGAAATGGTGAGGCACTCCACCCAGGATAGAAGGATTGTGGTAGTAGCAAAACGCAAGCCCTGCAGATAAAGGCATGATTATGAAAGGGTAGTATTTCTATAAGGGGAGTAGCACTATGGGGGAGGGGGGATAACTGATTACCTTGCTCGTGCTAGCAAATGAATAACTATTGGAATTTGTCCTTTTAAGTTGGGAGAGTTCAATAACTCGTGGTCCCTGAAGGATGAGAACGTATGTGGTCAGCAGGTAACACATGATATATAGCACCCCCATGTAGTGGATCCCCTGTATACCATTACCTTAGGTTTACAGTAAGTGGATAAGGTCACGTATAATGCACTTTTGTCTAGAAGCATAGGGGGCTTACTTGCATCTGTAATCACGAGGGATAAGTCTTAGTAACAACATTACATGTGAGAGGAAAATACAGCCGTACTTGGAAGTTAATGAAGTGACACATATTACCTGCAGGCTTTAGGATAGGAATGTAGCAGTGGGTAATGGAGTCCTCTGAAAAGCAGAAGGGGGAGTATGGAGTTAACAGATTGGAGGTTGAATTGATGATGCCGTACAACTTTGTAATTCACTTTTTTTCTCTATCTCGTTCCGTTTTCGAGATAAAAATGCTAACTCCGTTGTTTTCCACCAGATGGCGCTATAGGTGGTTTCATTGCGTAGCGCATGGCTACTTTACTATACCTAGACACCACTTCTTTGCCTATAGCTGCTGCCGTTCTCAAGTTAATGGCGGTGAACAGGATATGGGTGGACACACTGTATACTCCATAATGTTGTTTTCTTTTATTTTACTTCTTTTTTTTTTCCTTGATTACTACATGAATTGTCATTGCTTTGTAACTGATTGTTTTCAAAACGGTATTCTACGTGAATATATCGTTGTTATTGTTGTTTAAATATTCAATTAAAAAATGTATTGGTTCATATAAACTCTTGATTATTGATGCATTTTCAGGCACAGATATAAAGGAAGTGATCTGCGATGGCGAACGCAATGTATGAAACCACAGATTGTCACCTACACAAGTCATATTCACACATACACGGATCCACCCTGACGTACAGTGTCACAGGGAGGGGGTTCAACTGTATCTGTTTTGGGTGTCTTGGCCCACAGTGGAAATTTGGTAACCCACCACAGATACATCAGCACAGATAAGGAAAGTGCACTCCGAGGCAAGGTTTGCAAAGCGTTGCTTTAATAGCAATTCCCCAAATAATGTTATCATCCCTAACACTTTATTTACTTGCACTTAATAATATTAATGGTTGTATTGTTCTCTAAATGAAGTCGGTGACTAATGCCATAGAAAGTGAGCGCTGAGGAAAGGAAAGCATGAACAATAAGAACAAGGGTTGTTTTTTTAAGTATTTCTGTCCCGAGTTTCACTTCAAGTGAAAGATCAAGGAATTCAAACACAGTGGAACCTTGGATTAAGAGTAACTTGGTTTGAGAGCATTTTGCAAGATAAGCAAAGCTTTTTACACATTTGTAACTTGGTTTAAGAGCAATGCTTTGTAATAAGAGCAAATACTCACCGTGCACACTTCCGGTTCTGTCCTTTCACCGCGTTCTGACCCGCTCTGGAGGTAACTTTCTGGCCATATGTACTGTTTACTGTATACAGTATACCATTGCACAGTACAGTATATACTATATAGCATGTCTATCAGTTTGCATTTGTGGATACAGTATTGTACTTTCTTTCTGCTAACCAGTGCAGCACATTGCGTATACCTCCCGCACACCAACAATTCTATTGGAAGCTAATGTGTAGTTTAATTTGTTTTATGTCTTTTACTGTACAGTATTTTGTATTAGTGTCCTGTAATAATTTTATATGAATACAGTACATTATTTTGTATTACTGTAATTAGTTTGTATAAATACAACAAATATTTTTGGGCTGTGGAACGAATTGTCTGTGTTTCAATTATTTCCTATGGGAAAATTCGCTTTGATATAAGAGTAACTTGGTTTAAGAGCTCACTCCCGGAACCAATTATGCTCGTAATCCAAGGTGCCTCTGTATATTGCTAGGTATCAATGGAAATCTCCTGTGGCAAACAATATTACATGATAGATTTGCTTTTTATGTTTTTTTATTCTGGAAAGTAGGCTTTGTTTTCATGTACACTGTCTAGATTTAGGCTGAGTTCACATGTCCGTAATCATCCGTTACATCATCCGTTAAATCATCAACTTTTTTTGTCCATTATTAAATAATTGATTTCTGCCGGATCCATTTTTTGTTTAACAGTGGAGTCTATGAGAACGGATCCATTAAAGAGCACCAATCACCAGGGTTTTCCTATATAATCTGAAGCCAGTGCTATACTGGCACTATCAGGCTGATTCTATACAAACCTGTAGTGGTCAGCTCAGATGTATAGGTTTTAAAAAAGAAGCAAGTAAAGGTTTTAAAATGAGCAATTTTTTGAATGACAGCAGCTGATAGCTGGGGTGGGTATTCAAAGTTATCTCCTCCCCCTGTTAATTATGCTAATTTTATTATGGAATCGTTTTACTTTGTGACTAAAAGGACCTGTGCTGATGTCATACCCATGTGACTGGAAGGGGTGGGGCCTCAGCCAATAGAAAAATAATGTTGCTTCCTGGTATCAGCTATGTTGGTTGAGGCCCCGCCCCTTCTGGTCATATGGGTATGACATCAGCACAGATCCTTCTAGTCACAAAGTAAATCGATTCTATAATAGAATTAGCATAAATAACGGGGAGGACGGACAGGCGGGGGGCGGGAATCGCTATGAATACCCCCCAGCTATCAACTGATCGGCAGCTGCTGCCATTCAAAAAGCTGCTCATTTTACAAACTTTACTTGCTTGTGTTTCCAAACTTAGATATCCTAGCTGACAACTAAAGGTATGTATAGAATCAGGCTGTAGTCACGCTTGCCCGTATCTCGTGTGAGTCTCGCATCACATCACCAGGCACGGCCTCGCACTCTCCTGACACCTGGGAAGAGCGGGTCAGCTGCATGTATTTGTATGCAGCTGAGACGCTCCTGTCCAGAGGGTGTGCAGTCAGACCGGGTGATGCGCTGTGAGACTCGCATGAGATACGGGCAAGTGTGACTGCACCCTCAGCCTGATAGTGCCAGTATAGCACTGGCTTTAGGTTATATAGAAAAATCCTGGTGATTGATGCGCTTTAATGGATTGCTATTTATCTTCCATTTGAAATAGATCCTATAAGAAAAAAATATAAATGCAAGAAAAACAGTTGGCTAAATAGCAATCTGTTAACGGATCCATTTTCCATAGACTCCAATGTTAAAATAAACGGATCCAGAAAAATCATTTTTTTTAAAAACGGACAAGAAAGTTGTGTTTGCACAACTTTTTTTGCCAACAGATCCGTTGTAACCGATGATTACTGGACAGGTGAACTCAGCATAATAGAAAGGCAGGAATAGTTGTGTGCCACTAATCCAATAACCATGTTGCAATTTCAGTACTGTAACTTGAGGCTCAGTCATGAGCGTTAATGCAAAATCTCCAACAGGACCCCCAACTGTCACAGGTCTTATATAGTATGGTGGTCTTATATTTACCAAAAGGACATTGTAGGCTCTCTGTGACTCTATGGCCTGGGAGTGATTGCTTCCCCAACACACACTACAGTTACGTGTTTGTGCAAATCTGCAGATTGTTTTTATAAGGCAACTAGCTGTAGTATCTGGCGTTGCACCGGATAGTAAATGTCTCTCAGTCTCTCTCTCAGCCTCTGTCTGTCTCTGTTTGTCTGTCTCTTTCTGTCTGTGTATCTGTCTCTTTCTGTCTGTGTGTCTGTCTCTTTCCTTGACTGTCTCTATGTCTGTCTGTCTGTGCCTATCTCTCTCTGTGTCTATCTCATCTCTCTGTCTGCGTCTACCTCTCTGTCTTTGTATCAGTGTCACTCTCACTCTCTGTCTCTGTCTCTCTCTATGTCTGTCTGTCTCTCTTTATCTCTGTGTGTCTGTCTCTTTCCCCGTCTGTCTCTCTCTCCATCTGCCTCTTTCCACGCCTGTCTTTCTCCCCATCTGTCTCTTTTCATGTCTGTCTCTTTCCCCAGTTGTCTTTTTCCCCATCTGCCTATCTCATTCCCTGTCTCTTTCCTTGTCTCTGTCTCTTTCCCTGTCTTTTTCCTTGTCTGTCTCTTTCCCTATTTTTGTCTCTTTTCTTGTTTTTGTCTCTTTCACTGTCTGTCTCTTTCCCTGTCTCTGTGTATTTCCCTGTCTCTTTCCCTGTCTGTATTTTTCCCTGTCTGTCTCTTTCTTTCCCTGTCTGTCTGTCCTGTGTCTTTCCCAGTCTCTGTGTCTTTCCCTGTCTGTTTTTTTCCCTGTCTGTCTCTCACTTTTCCTGTCTGCCTGTCTGTCTGTCCTGTGTCTTTCCCTGTCTGTCTGTGTCTGTCTGTCTCTTTTCCTGAAGAAAAAACAAAAAGCCAGCACTAAATGTGCACTTCAGCACTAAAAATTCCAAACTGTACTTATAAAAATTTGAGATATTTGGCAAAAAAATTGCAATTTCTTGAGCTATCCTGCCACATCATGGCAAATCTCTTTTGGGGCAGTCCTACACTAAACTATTTTTATAAAATGTGCCAGATGGCCTCACGTATGAAATAGTAGAATTGCTCTTAGCAACACTTACTTGGTCTTTTTCAAATGAAACGCTATGGAGGAGACCCAGGAGGACCCCACTGCTAACACAGAGACATAAAAAAGGTAGACTGCAGTTTACCAAAATGTACATGAGTAACAAACATCCTTTTCAGGAAAGTGTCTTGTGGATGAGAAGAAGATTGAGCTTTTTTGTAAAGCACATCATTCTACTGTTTACCAAAACAGAATGAAGCCTACAAAGAAAAGAACACAGTACCTACAGTCAGATAAGGTGGAGAGTCAAAGATGTTTTGGTGTTGTTTTTCTGCCTCTGGCACTGGGTGACTTGTGTTTATGTATGAAAGTTATTATTATTTGCAAAAAATTCTGTAATTAAGAATATTCCCTTTTCCATCAGATTTTATTATATGGCTCTATAGATTCAATTATACAAAACCTGGAATGGATTGCCTTGCTCACTTGATGACCTTTGGATGTATTTTGTGCCTGACGATCCTTTGTAAAACGGTCTGAGGAGTGACACTTGTTCCACCAGGCTTTAATGTGATAATGAAGGAGCGCATTATGGATCACAATACAACCTTCCACTTCCATACATCGGAGGCGCTCTCTCAGGCCTGATGGTCGCTCTCCGGGGACGTCCACTTCTCGCAGCCAACAGGTGTATATTTAGAGTAATGGGGCTGACTGTGTCTCCGTTCCCATTCATGTCTGAAAAGCACAAAGCTATATATACATCTTAAGTCAAAATCAATACCTTCCCTGAAGACAAGGCCATAGATCCGTGTACACTGTGTAATGTCTTTGGGAAAAATATATAAAATAATAAAGTCTTCCATTTTATAGCTAATTATGATGTATGAAATATCCCGGCGGGGTCCTGTGCTATGTGCCACGAGCCTAATGAGGAGGGGTTAAGGTTATTAACATCTAGGATCAAAGGACAATCTTCGGAAATAGAGCTTATTTTGAATCGGGGGTGGGGGGAGCCATTTGTGAGACAGAAGCTTCCAGAATAATGAAAATAATCCTGCTCACTGATAAGAGCAACATTGTATACTTAACCCATTACTTGCTCGTAATATTGGATTAATGATGAACATGACCCGAGGTTGTTCCCATTATCCACCGCGGGAATCAACCATCGGTGCAGAATATGCAAGTGCATCGCGTCGGAGGAATTGCTCTATTTGTTCTTATTAAGTCTTCATCTGGAATTGTTTACACGGGAAAATAATTATAGGCAAAACGAAAAGCTCCAAACACGGACCCCAGTGATACATTGTAGCCAGTAGTGGGATAGGGGAATGGAAACATCTAGGTATGTGCGTCCTGGGGACTAATCATGCCTAGAAATGATCAGAAAGGGGGGTTGGGTCACTTGCAACCCTACTATCCCCCACTCCTTCTGCCCCCCACACATTTGGATATTAAAGGGGTTGTTCACTACTTTTACATTGATGGTCTATCCTTAGCATAGAATAGATCGAAAGAGATATGGGTGTGCACCACCCCCTTGTGTCAAATGCTGGTGCCGGGGAGGAGTGAGCCTAATCCGGTATACAACGCCAGCAAAAAGATAGAAAAACAATGGCCCAAACCAATGAAGATCCAGATAGTAATGTTCTTTATTTCATCCAACGGTGCAGGTAAAAAGTGGGAGGAGAGCTGGGTGCGGGTCCCCTCAGGACGACGGCCGTTTCGTGCCCAAAAGCACTTCTACAGGCCCATGATGAACACAAATACAACAAGTATCAGGGACACCCAAATAAGCTGGCACCGAATCTGCAGCGAACACGGACCGGCAGCGTATTGGAAAAATCCATACAACAGGTCGGCATCATGTAGATGAGGACTACTGTGGTAAAATCCACAGTATTTCCATCCCATGTGGACCTAAGAGATAAAACTTCATGGTGACAAAACACGCATGGTAATCATTTAATATATAAAGTCGTATTTATTTGTGAAAAATCCAGGCACCATGATAAAATCACAAAAAAAACAAGAAAAATTCCAAACTTACAAGACTCAGAATTTCTGTATATAGGTTCACAATGAAATTTTGTATGACATTAGTGACAGCATTGCAGCCTAGATGTTTATTAAGACTCCATCCCTATATGGGAGAAAAATTGCATTTATGGCGTATCCACAAGTAATTATATATATATATATTATTATTTTTTATTTTTTTTATATATATACATATATATATATATATATACACATACACACATATAAAGTCATGGCCATAAGTGTTGTCACCCTTGAAGTTGTTTCCGAGCATGAAGTATTTCTCCTCGAAAAATATTGCAATTACAAGTTTTCTTATACACGTTTATTTCCTTTGTGTGTATTGGAACACCAAAACAAAAAAATAACTAAACTAAAAAAAGGCAAATTGGAGCCAATTTCACACAAAAGTCCAAAAATGGTCTGGACAAAATTGTTGTCCCCCTCAACTTAATATTTGGTTTCACACCCTTTACCCTTTTGAATAAATAACTGCAATCAGTCACTTCCTATACCCATCCACAAGCTTCTTACTCCTCTCACCTGGAATTTTGGACTCTTCTTTATAAACTCTCATTTGTGAAGGCGTCTTCTCTTCTCCCAACAGCAATTTTAAGATCTCTCCACAGGTGTCAATGGGATTTAGATCCGGACTCATTGCTGCCACTTCAGAACTCTCCAGCACTTTGTTTCCATCCATTTCTGGGGCTTCTTGAAGTGTTTGGGGTCATTTAAGAGGAACCTCAAGACCCACCTCTTCCAACAAGCCTACAACCCACAATAACCCTCAGTCCAGTAGACCACTGCGCAACCAGCTCTGTCCTCACCTGTTGTACCATCACCCATTCCCTGTAGACTGTGAGCTACCGCGAGCAGGGTCCTCTCTCCTCCTGTAGACTGTGAGCCCTCGCGGGCAGGGTCCTCTCTCCTCCTGTAGACTGTGAGCCCTCGCGGGCAGGGTCCTCTCTCCTCCTGTAGACTGTGAGCCCTCGGGGCAGGGTCCTCTCTCCTCCTGTAGACTGTGAGCCCTCGCGGGCAGGGTCCTCTCTCCTCCTGTAGACTGTGAGCCCTCGCGGGCAGGGTCCTCTCTCCTCCTGTAGACTGTGAGCCCTCGCGGGCAGGGTCCTCTCTCCTCCTGTAGACTGTGAGCCCTCGGGGCAGGGTCCTCTCTCCTCCTGTAGACTGTGAGCCCTCGCGGGCAGGGTCTTCTCTCCTCCTGTAGACTGTGAGCCCTCGCGGGCAGGGTCCTCTCTCCTCCTATACCAGTCTGTTTTGTATTGTTAATGATTGCTGTACGTATACCCTTTTTCACTTGTAAAGCGCCATGGAATAAATGGCGCTATAACAATAAATAATAATAATAATTTTCCTGCTGGAAGAGCCATGACCTAGGACACAAACCCAGATTTCTGACACTGGGTACTTCATTGCCACCCAAATCCTTTGGTAATCTTCAGATTCCATGATGCTTTGCACAGAGTCAAGGCACCCAGTGCCAGAGGTAGCAAAACAACCCCAAAACATCTTTGAGCCTCCACCATATGTGACTGTAGGTATAGTGTTCATTTCCTTGTAGGCTTTATTCCATTTTCTGTGAACAGTAAAATGATGTGCTTTACCAAAATGCTCTATTTTGGTCTCATCTGTCCACAAGACGCTTTCCTAGAAAGATTTTGGTTACTCGCATACATTTTGGCAGTCTAGCTTCTTTATGTCTCAGTGTCAGCAGTGGGGTCCTCCTGGGTCTCCTCCATAGCGTTTCATTTCATTCAAATGTCAATGTATCGTTTGCTCTGACTTTGATGCACCTGAGCCTGCAGGATAGCTGGAATTTCTTTGGAACTTGATTGGGGCTTATCCACCATCCAGACTATCCTGCGTTACAAACTTTCATCAATTTTTCTCTGCCGTCCACATCCAGGGAGATTAGCTACAGTGCTACGGGTTGCAAAATACACAAAGGAAATAAACATGTGTATAACAAAACATGTGTAATTGTAATGATTTTCTGGGGGAGATGCTTCATTTACAGGAACAATTTCAGGGGCGCCAACACTTTCGGCCATGACTGTAATTTATCTATCTACACACATCATAAATGCCTGACAAGTGTATGCCGCCTCCACACCTGAGGTTACTGAAATCTCAAGAGCAGTGAATGGAGAGAGCCTGTGGACATCTGATGCTACCTCATGACTTGTTCTCCAACTAGATATGGTGGCCACCTCACAGGGAAGGATGCGCCCCATCCTTCCCTGTGAGGTGGCCACCATATCTAGTTGGAGACCTCTGTTTTTGGTGGGATTAGCCTGTTAAAGCTATGTTCCCACGATGAGCTTTTGCTACGTTTTTGATTTTGCATTTATTTAAATTACTTGCATTTTAAATGTTTTTATCTTATTTTTAATATGCGTTTTTTATTGCATTGTTGCCTCTGCAGTTTTTGTCTCTTCCTTCTGTTTCAGGTCTTAAAGGGCACCTGTCACCAGATATGGGGCCTATAAGCTGCGGCCACCACCAGTGGACTCTTATATACAGTATTCTAACATGCTGTATATAAGAGCCCAGGCCGCTGTGTAGAATGTAAAAATCACTTTATAATACTCACCTAATGGGGCAGTGGAGACTGGTCGGATGGATGTCTCCGTTCTCCGGTAGCGGTGCCTCCTCTTTCGGCCATCTTTGTCCTCCTTCTTCTGAGGCCTGTGTGCATGACGCATCCTACATCATCCACATTCGCCGGCATTGAGGTCCTGCGCAGGCGCACTTTCATCTGCCCTGAATAGGGCAGATCAAAGTATTGTACTGCGCCTGCGCAGGACCGATGAGTGTGGATGACGTACGACGCGTCATGCACCCCGGCTTCACAAGAAGGAGCCCAAAGATGGCCGAAAGAGGAGGCGCCGGACCCGGGGAATGGAGACATCCATCTGACCGGTCTGCACCGCACATTAGGTGAGTACTATAAAGTGATTTTTATGTTCTACACAGCGGCCTGGACTCTTTATATATAGTATATTAGAATGCTGTATATAAGAGCCCGGTGGTGGTGGCCGCAGCTTATAGGGGACAAATCTGGTGACAGGTTCCCTTTAAATAAAGCTGCTTTCTTTCTGATACTTACTTTGGCTTTGACAAAACTGTATTTCTATATTTAGGTGCGTTTTTTATGTGTTTCCGCCATAGGAACGCACTAAAAACAGATGTGTATTTTTTTTACCTACGGATTTTCCATATCTAATGCCATCCAATGGGGTAAATCGGCACATAAAGCGCAGTGTATCCAAAGGAGAAATGATCGTGTTGCAGATCTGCAGCACGCACCGCAGGTCAATATACATGGAGTAATATGGAAGCGCAGCGGCAGGAGATTGCTACAATTCCATGCACTTTGCTGCAAATCCATGCACTTTGCTGCAAATCCATGCACTTTGCTGCAAATCCATGCACTTTGCTGCAAATCCATGCACTTTGCTGCAAATCCATGCACTTTGCTGCAAATCCATGCACTTTACTGCAACTGTCAGAAACTCGCCCCTATATCGGCAGCAAAGATTGACAGATTGCGTTTATTACTGGAATACCCCTTTAAGCCCCTTCGTCCTAATGCACCATATCCCCATTATCAATGTAATCAGTGACAAGATCTAAACCAGTCAGAACCAATAAAACGTTTCCAGTATTTTTTTTTTTACGATCTGATCGTTCACTTATCGTTGCATCTGTAGCCACTTTCACTTGTCAGATCCCTATCGGCCGTGACGTCACGGCTCGCCACACTACAGCAGTGCCCGGGTGAGGGGTGTCCCCGGTATTCGGGGGGAGCTGCTATATATAACCCGGCGGCAGTGAGGAGGGAACCGGCTCGTCCACCTTCACTTTCCCAGGCTGCGCACACAGGGAAGGCACCAGCGTGACGGGCGGACCCGCGGCCTCCAACGAAAGGGAAAAAGTGATCCGGGGACGGAAGAATGGCGCGTGACGCAGGGGGCGCAGCCATTGACGCAACCGGGCGTCTGGGCCAAAAATAGCACGGCCGCCCCCTCACCCTCCACCCCCGCCATGCTCCGCACACCCGGGAGGCTGAGCCCTGGGCGGGGTGTCCCTGTTCAGCACGGAGACTGCGCCTACCACGGGGCACACAGAGCCGGCACCGGACTATACAGGGGGCACACAGAGCCGGCACCGGACTATACAGGGGGCACACAGAGCCGGCACCGGACTATACAGGGGGCACACAGAGCCGGCACCGGACTATACAGGGGGCACACAGAGCCGGCACCGGACTATACAGGGGGCACACAGAGCCGGCACCGGACTATACAGGGGGCACACAGAGCCGGCACCGGACTATACGGGGGGCACACAGAGCCGGCACCGGACTATACAGGGGGCACACAGAGCCGGCACCGGACTATACAGGGGGCGCACACAGAGCCGGCACCGGACTATACAGGGGCACACAGAGCCGGCACCGGACTATACAGGGGGCACACAGAGCCGGCACCGGACTATACAGGGGGCACACAGAGCCGGCACCGGACTATACAGGGGGCACACAGAGCCGGCACCGGACTATACAGGGGGCACACAGAGCCGGCACCGGACTATACAGGGGGCACACAGAGCCGGCACCGGACTATACAGGGGGCACACAGAGCCGGCACCGGACTATACAGGGGGCACACAGAGCCGGCACCGGACTATACAGGGGGCACACAGAGCCGGCACCGGACTATACAGGGGGCACACAGAGCCGGCACCGGACTATACAGGGGGCACACAGAGCCGGCACCGGACTATACAGGGGCACACAGAGCCGGCACCGGACTATACAGGGGGCACACAGAGCCGGCACCGGACTATACAGGGGGCACACAGAGCCGGCACCGGACTATACAGGGGGCGCACACAGAGCCGGCACCGGACAGTAATGGGAACGTACAGATATAGAGCCGGCACATGACTGCACAGGAGGGTACACAGCTATAGAGCCGGCACCGGACAGTACTGGCGGCACAGAGAGCCTCAGTGGTGGGCCCCTGTGCAGGATCACTGTATGGGCCCTTTGCAGTTCAAGAGCTCCTGAAAGTGCACAATTTCTCTTGCATTGGATGTAGTAATGGGCCCCCTTACCCCTTGGACCCTGTGCGGCTCAACCAATGATGTGTCTGCCCTTGGAAAGTTGGCATTGGATTGCACAGGGGGCACACAGCGATAGAGCCGGCACTGCAACGCACAGGGGCGCTCAGTGATAGAGCAGGCAACGGACTGAACTTGGGGCGCGCAGCGATAGAGCCATCACCAGACTGCACTAGGGGTGCGCAGCGATAGAGCCGTCACCGGACTGCACTTGGGGTGCACAGCGATAGAGCCGCCAACAGACTGCACTTGGGGTGCGTAGCGATAGAGCGGTCACCGGACTGCACTTGGGGTGCACAGCGATAGAGCGGTCACCGGACTGCACTTGGGGTGCACAGCGATAGAGCCGTCACCGGACTGCACTTGGGGTGCGCAGCGATAGAGCCGCCACCGGACTGCACTGGGGGCGTGCAGCGATAGAGCCGGCACTGCAATGCACAGGGGCGCGCAGCGATAGAGCCAGCACTGCAATGCACAGGGGCGCGCAGCGATAGAGCCAGCACTGCAATGCACAGGGGCGCGCAGTGATAGAGCCAGCACTGCAATGCACAGGGGCGCGCAGCGATAGAGCCAGCACTGCAATGCACAGGGACGCACAGCGATAGAGCCGCCACCGGACTGCACTGGGGGCGCGCAGCGATAGAGTCGGCAATGCAATGCACAGGGGCACACAGCAATAGAGCCTGCACCGGAATGCACAGGATGGGGGGGAGCACAATGATGCAGCCGACACCGGACAGTAGGAGTGGTGTGGTGGGTGAATAGCAATAGAGCCGGCACCGGACTGTACAGAGGCCACTACAATACAGCCAGTATCGGACAATACAGGGGGGCTCTGAAGTACACCCGGCACTCAACAGGTTGGGGGCATTTAGCCGGCACCGGAGATTAAGGGGTGGTGCACAACAATAGAGTCGGCATTGGACTCTATGGGGGGGGAACACAGCAGTAGAGCCAGCACAGGAATGTACGGGGGGCACTCAACAATATAGACTGCGCCAGATTGTATGGGGGGTCGCTCAACAATAGAGCTGGCACCGGACTGTACGGGCGGCACACAGCAATAGAAGTGGCACCGGACAGCATGGAGGGCGTACAGCGATAGAGCCAGCACCGGATACCACAGGAGCGCACCAGACTGTACAGGGGCGCACAGCAATAGAACCAGCACCAGACTGTATGGGAAGTGCATAGCAATAGAGCCAACACCGGACTATACGAGGGGGCGAACGGCAATAGAGCCAACGCCGTACTGTAAGGGGGTGCACAGTAATAGAGCCAACAACGGACTATACGAGGGGGCGCCTAGCAATAGAGCCAACACTGGACTGTACGGGGGGTGCACAGTAATAGAGCCAACACTGGACTGTACGGGGGGGGGGGGGGGTGCACAGTAATAGAGCTAACGCTGGACTGTATGAGAGGCACAGCAGTATAGCTGGCATTGGACAATACGTGGGGCACTGCGGTATAGCTGGAATCGGACAGTACGGTGGCGCTCAGCAGTCGAGCCAACACTGGACTGTACGGGGGACGCACAGAAATAGAGCTGGAGCCACGTTGTTCAGGGGAGACGCGCACAGGATTAGAGATGGCACCACACTCTACGGGTGAAGGGTGCACAGCAGTAGAGATGGAACCGGAGTATACAGGAGGCATTGCAGTATAGCCGGCACCGGACAGTACAAGGGCGCTCAGCAATAGAGTCAGCATTGAACTGTATGGGGGAGTGCACAGCAACAAATGCCAGCACTGGACAGTCAGGTCTGCGAGAGGGTCACGAGCCACAGTCAGGTCTGCGAGAGGGTCACGGGCCACAGTCAGGTCTGCGAGAGGGTCACGAGCCTCAGTCAGGTCTGCGAGAGAGTCATGAGCCACAGTCAGGTCTGCGAGAGGGTCATGGACCACAGTCAGGTCTGCGAGAGGGTCACGAGCCACAGTCAGGTCTGCGAGAGGGTCACGGGCCACAGTCAGGTCTGCGAGAGGGTCACGGGGCACAGTCAGGTCTGTGAGAGGGTCACGGGGCACAGTCAGGTCTGCGAGAGGGTCACGAGCCACAGTCAGGTCTGCGAGAGGGTCACGGGCCACAGTCAGGTCTGCGAGAGGGTCACGAGCCACAGTCAGGTCTGCGAGAGGGTCACGGGCCACAGTTAGGTCAGCGAGAGGGTCACGGGGCACAGTCAGGTCTGCGAGAGGGTCACAAGCCACAGTCAGGTCTGCGAGAGGGTCACGGGGCACAGTCAGGTCTGCGAGAGGGTCACGGGGCACAGTCAGGTCTGCGAGAGGGTCACGGGGCACAGTCAGGTCTGTGAGAGGGTCACGGGGCACAGTCAGGTCTGCGAGAGGGTCACGGGCCACAGTCAGGTCTGCGAGAGGGTCACGGGGCACAGTCAGGTCTGCGAGAGGGTCACGGGCCACAGTCAGGTCTGCGAGAGGGTCACGAGCCACAGTCAGGTCTGCGAGAGGGTCACGAGCCACAGTCAGGTCTGCGAGAGGGTCACGGGGCACAGTTAGGTCAGCGAGAGGGTCACGGGGCACAGTCAGGTCTGCGAGAGGGTCACGAGCCACAGTCAGGTCTGCGAGAGGGTCACGGGGCACAGTCAGGTCTGCGAGAGGGTCACGGGGCACAGTCAGGTCTGCGAGAGGGTCACGGGCCACAGTCAGGTCTGCGAGAGGGTCACGAGCCACAGTCAGGTCTGCAAGAGGGTCACGGGCCACAGTCAGGTCTGCACGGACCTATAAACTTGGAGATCCGATCCTCAGATTAAAATCGGACATGTCTCCACAATTTTCCATGGGCGTGAAAAATCGCGGACATGTGACTGGCCCTATAGACTATCACAGGTGCGAGTGCTATATGTGAAAACCATCAATAGCACTTGTACAAGAACATGTCTGAATGAGCCCAAACAGGGGGTTTGTAACTTTTTTCTTTTTTGTGCTTTCGTTTTTTCCTCCCCTTATTCCAAGAGCCATAACTTTTTTGTTTTTCAGTTGATATAGCCATGTGGGGGCTCATCTTTGGGGGGATGAGTTGTACTTTTGAATGACACCATTCATTTTATCATATGATGTAATGGTAAGCAGGAACAAAATTCCAAGTGTGGCAAAATAGAAAAAAAAAGGTGAAATTCTACAATTGTTTTTGTTTTTTTTTATTTAAAGCGTTAATTTTACTATAAAACTGACCTAGCGTTATGATTCTCCAGGTCAGTACGGTTACGTAGATACCAATCATGTATAGTTTTTTGTTTTATTATTTAAGTTGTGAAAAAGAATTCTGTCCCAATATTCTGAGAGCGGTCACATTTTCAATTTTTGAGATCTGGGGTTGTAAGAGGGCTTGTGTGTTTTTTGTTATTTATTTATTTATTTATTTATTTATTTTTTTGTGCCCAGAGCTGATGTTTTTATTGATATTCTTTGGGAGTATATACATTGATTTGATCGCTTATTATTACATTTTTGTTTTCTGTTGTTGCGGTGTCTGAAAAACGTAAATTCTGGCGTTTTGATTTTTTTCTTGTTACGCTGTTTACTGATTGGATTTTTTTATTCTATTTTTTGATAGATTGGACATTTCTGAACCAAATGATACCAAATATGTGTATTCCTTTTTTTTTCTCACTGTTTTATTTTCAAAGGGGTAAAGGTGGGTGATTTGAACTATAATAATAATAATAATAATAATAAAAATCTTTATTTCTATAGCGCAAACATATTCCACAGCGCTTTACAATTCAGGAGGTTCATATACAAACAAGGCTGCTTTCACACTACGTTTTTTTTAACATGCGTCATGAACGTTTTTTTAACACAAAAACGGATCCAGTACAAATGCATTTTCATTTCAATGCATTTGCAATAGACTCGCGTCAACATGCGTTCACATGCGTTTGCGTGCGTTATAGTGAGGATCCAGCGACTTGCAGTTTTTTAACTTTTTCAAAAACGCTACTTGTAGCGTTTTTGAGCTGCGTCCAAATACTGTTTTTCACTGGATTCTGACTATACTGCACGCAAACGCATGTGAACGCTGGCATGCTGATAGACAGGATCCTGCTTGCTCTACTGAGCATGCCCAGAAACCAGCCTGGAGTGATCAGTCTCTCTCTCCCCCTCCCTCTCTCCCCCTTCCTCTCTCTCCCTCCTCCCTCTCTCTCCCCCAGCTGAGAGCGGCGTACGCTTGTAACCAAGGTAAATATCGGGTATCCAAGCAAAGCACTTCGCTTAGTTACCCGATGTTTACCTTGGTTACGTGTGCAAGGAGCAGGCAGCCCGGCTCCTAGCAGCTACAGACGCTCGTAACCAAGGTAAATATCGGGTATCCAAGCAAAGCACTTTGCTTAGTTACCCGATGTTTACCCATGTTACCAGCGTCTGCAGTTGTCAGATGCTCCCAGTCTATCACGTTCAGTTCCCCTCACTTCCGCTCACATGACTTCAATGACCGCCCATAAACTTCAAGTGGCAGGATCCTGCAAAATAACACATGCGTTTGCATGCGTTTTTCTTTGTAAAAACAGGATCCACTTTTACAGTAAAAAAACGTTCATGAGGCATGTTAAAAAAACGTAGTGTGAAAGCAGCCTAACAGTTAAAGAAAAGACAATATTTAGAGCAAAAAAGACAACCCTGCTCATGAAAGCTTACAATCTAGAAACAGGTGGGGGGAGAATGTGCAGGTGCTTATTTACAATGACAATCCAGCCATCTCAAAGAAATGGGGGATAGATAAAGGCTGTCTTTAACAGTCAGCTTGTTTTTTTGTTTTTTTTTCACATTTTTAAAAACTTTTTCTTTACTGTCTGCATATTTCTAAAAACATTTTTTGTTTATTTTTTTTACTAGTTGTTTCTACTCCCTTTAGAGGACTTGACGTTGCGATCATCCAATCGCTTGTGCTGCACAGACTAGTGCATCAGCATCAGCACCGCTCTGTTTATGGCAGAAATCTCTATCTCCCATGAATGTCGCTCACAGCCGGCCTTCTCAGGAAGATCATAATGACCAACACAGCTATCATCAGTTGACCCCAGACTGTCATGACAACCCATTGGCACCCTGCTATTACATCAAGGGGCTGCCGATGGAGTGAGAAGGATGCACCCCGCCGATGCGTGTTAAATCCTGCTGTCATAGATTGACAGCAGGAATTAACTAGTTAACAGTCATGGGTGGCTCTCCAATCCACCTGCAGCTGTTAGGGCTCATGCACACATTGCTTATTTTTTTGCGTTTCTGCAGCGTTTTAAGCTGCAGCGTCACATTGTCAAAATGCATGCGCTCTGCTTCCCCAGCAAAGTCTATGAGAATCATGCAAAATCCGTGCGTTTTGATTATCAAAAATTTGACAAAATCTCTGCGTTTAGAAAAGCAGCATGTCAATTCTTTTGAGCGTTTTGGCAGCGTTCTACACCCATTGAAATCAATGAGTTGTAGAAAATCGCTACCAAAATGCTAAGCAGTGCGTTTTTGTTGCGATCCGCATGTTTTTTTTAACATAATAAATACAGGTCTTTCGGTCTCTCTCTCTGTCGGTCGATCTCCGTCTCTCTCTATGTCTCTTATCTCTCTCTCTCTGTCCATGTCGGTCTCTCCCTCCCACCCCCTCTCTCATACTCACCAATCCCAGATCACCGGTGCGGCGCTGCATTGCGTTCACACTGTGGCAGCTTCTCTTTTGAAAATGCCGGCCGCTCATTAATCCATCTCGTATTCCCTGCTTCCCCCGCCCACCGGCACCTATGATTGGTTGCAGTCAGACACGCCCCCACGCTGAGTGACAGCTGTCTCACTGCAACCAATCACAGCCGCCGGTGGGCGTGTCTATATTAAGCAGTAAAAAAATAGATAACTAAAAAAAAAATGACGTGCGGTCCCCCCCAATTTGGATACCAGCCAGGGTAAAGCCACACGGCTGAAGGTTGGTATGCTCAGGATGGGGAGCTCCACTTTTTGGGGAGCCCCCCAGCCTAACAATATCAGCCAGCAGCTGCCCGGAATTGCCACATCCATTAGATGCGACAGTCCCGGGACTCTACCCGGCTCATCCCGAATTGCCCTGGTGCGGTGGCAAACGGGGTAATAAGGAGTTAATGGCAGCAGCCCATAGCTGCAATAAGTCCTAGGTTAATCATGGCAGGCATCTATGAGACACCTTTCATGAATAACCTGTACGTTAAAGAAAATAAACACACACATCCAAAAAATCCTTTATTTGTAATGAAAGACGAAAAAACACCCTCTTTCACCACTTTATTAACCCCTCAAAAACGCCTCCAGGTCCGACGTACTCAACGCAAGCTCCCGCTACGCTTTCAGCTCTGCTACATCGGAATCTGACAGGAGCGGCAGTAGAACACCACCGCTCCTGTCAGCTCCATGAAGCAACTGAAGTGAGTTGCGCTGTCATTGAGGTTACTCGCTGCCACCGCTCTCAGGTGGAGTACTGCGGATATGGCCGCGAGTAACCTGAGTGAAAGCACAGCTGATCGCGCAGCTCACTGCAGTCACTCAGGGGATTTGCGATCACAGGTGAGTCCTTCACGTGTGACCGCAAATCAGGCTGCCACACAGAGAGAGCCGCGCGATGTCAGTGAAATCGGGTGAAGTGCTGACGTCACTGCTGCAGACTCCTGTGTCCTGGCACTGACCTCAGAGGTTCATCTGAGTTCATGAAAGCACAAAGAGACAGAGACGCGGGATGACAATGAAGTCGGGTGCAGTTCATCCGAGTTCATTCTCATTGCCCGGCTCTGTCTGTGTCTGCTGTCAGCAGGCATGTAGCAGAGCTGGGGGACCGCACTGACAAAAATGCATCCAAAACGCATGCAAAATGCATCCAAAATACATGCGTTTTGGATGCATTCTTTTTGTCAACACGCAGCGTCACGTCTGCCAGAGGGTTCATTTATTTCTGCACTGGCCAGGACGCAACGTGCGCATGAGCCCTTAGAGGCACATGTAAGCAAATCAGCTGACGTGAAGGGAAAGAAGCGAGCTTAGCATGTGAGACCCGCATCAAAGGCAGGGAAACGACTCATGATGTACATAGCTCAACATGGGTTGTTAAGGGTTTTAAGTGGAAATATGTTGATAGAGAGGCAGGAGATACCCTTTTCTTGTGTCCTCCCTGCCTATTGTTATTATAAGGAATGTGAATTACCCAGGTGTATTCTAAATAGTAGGAATTACAATACTATTTTATTAGGTATATATTATAGATGTAATTCTCTCATATATCTTAAAGTTCAGTGTTTTTATATACCAAAGCTGAACATACTAGTAAGGTGATAGTATTAGGATCATTTTTTTCTTCTAGAGAAAAAAAACAAAATTAAAGCTGTGACATTTTGCAATGAGGGAAAAAGTAATTAGCATCATAATTAGTAAAACTACAGTAGTGTCACTTAGGGCCTTATGGGATGCAAACGTCTGAACCATAACGGGGTAATTAAGTATAAGAAATGGGTCAAATACTGAAATCATATAAGAAGCTCAACTATTCAGTAATCAGCCATATCATTATGTCTCACCGTAAGGGCTCGTGCACATGGGTGTATTTTCGATCCAAGTGCAATCCGGCAACACATTCGATCGCACTTGGACCAATAATGTAAGGCTGAGTTCACATGTCCTGTAATTAGTGATGGGTGAACTCACAGATATCCAGGATCGGCGGGACTAAACAGACTATCGGTTCCGGCCCGGAATTGGTCCTGGATATCTGGCTGGACTACGGTCCCCATATAAGTTTATGGGGACCATAATCCAGTGCCTAAAAATGGTGGTAGAAGGGATAGAGGGATTAGTGCTAGCTCGTTAGATTTATTGAGGCTCCGGCATGGCTGTAACTACTTCCAGGCCGCTCACTCTTCTTCTGGGCCTCCTCATTTACCTTCATGCAAATTCACTGCTTCCCCCGGCCACCGACAGTCCTAGCGTCTGTGATTGGTTGCAGTCAGTTGCGTCCCCATCCTGGGTGACAGCGTCTGACTGCTTGCAATCACAGACCCTGTCTGTGTGTCACAATCGTGGTATAAAAATAAACTGTTGTAGGTTCCCCCCATATTATGATACCCAGCACAGATAAAGCATACAGCTACAGGCTGCAGCCCCCAGCCATATGCTTAACTTGGCTGTGTATCAAAATAAGCATTTGTTTTTGTATTTTTTTTAATTTAAATAATTTTTGCAGTCCTCCCTCAATTTTGCTACCCAGCCATGATAAAGCCGACAGCTGAGGGCTGATATTCTCAGGCTGGGGAGACCCATGCTTATTGGGCCACCCAGTATTGTTGTATCGATTAGATGTGACAATCTGGGCACTTTACCCAGCTCTTCCCGATTGCTCTGATGTTGTGGCAATCAGGGTAATAAGGGGTTAATTACAGCCCACAGCTGCCACTAAGCCCTAGATTAGTAATAGGAGGCATCTGAGACCCCCCCCCCCATTACTAATCTGTAAATGAAAAGAAGAACACAAACACCCAAAAAAATCCTTTATTTGAAATAAAATACAATGGATCTCATGGATCTCTGCAGGATCGGGTCTAACGGATGCTTACAGAACATGTGAACTAAGCCTTATTCTTTGGAGCCGCACAGAAATCCAACTTTTTTTTTGGGACTGACTTGAACTGAGGAAAAGATCGCAGCATGCCTGAGTTGCATCCAATTCGGATCACACTCAGCCATACAAGTGGAAAAAATCAGACCACACTTGGGTAACATCCAAGTTCAGTCTCATTTTCACAGACTGACACAATAGAGAAGAAGGGGAGGTTAATTATCTATCTTATCCACATCCGAAGAAATCCAGTCACGATGATCAAATCCTGATCAGAGTGTGAGTAGCATAATTGATCCAATTTTCTTGGATGATAAAAAAATACAGCCGTTTGCACTTAAAGGGAACCTGTGCTGCCCCAAATCGAGGAGCGTGGATCAGTGCCTGTCTGCACCATTGCAGCCAGGTATATATTTCTTCTGAAATGTACCGGCTTTTCAGAGAACATATAGTTTGAAGATCTTGCCAGTGCCGTTCTGTGTGATTGACAGGTCTTTTCCATGTGTTTACTTAGCGAGAAACCTGTCAATCAAATCTAGTGTGATGAATATAATCTGGACCTTTTTTACGCTGTACTTCTGATGTAAGATAGATGAAGATGAGTGCACGATCATGAACGTTATTGACACGTTTCAAACATGTTTGTGATCCTTTCCTGGTGAAGAAGTCGCTGTAGGCTTTGAAACGCGTTGAATTAAAGGGAACCAACAGCAGAATTTTCATATATAAAGTAAAGCCAGTGCTATACTGGTGGTAGGATGCTGAATATAGCCATACCTTTTGTTCTGAGATTGGAGGTTTTATTTCAGAAATATGTGAAAGTAAAGTTTCAGCAATGCACTGCTATTTGATTGACAGGTGCAACAGGAAGGGAATATGTGGGTCGGGTTTTGCTATCTATTCTTGCCCCTGTCTGCCGGCCTGGCTTTCCTCCCCCTGTCGCCATGATAGATGTTAATTCTGGTGCAGGCAGATAGGGGCGGGAATAGATAGCAAGACCTAATGACACTAGGCTCCAATTCTGCTGTGAGCATGAGCCAAGTGTCATTCCTGTGATCCGATTATCTCATGCAAGAATCTGATTACAGGTGCGGAGAAAGTGAGATTAAAGGGTACCAGTCAAGTCCCTTATGCCATCCAAGCCAGCAGCATTCACATTTGTACATCAAAATTTCGTTCCGAAAAAGCCCTGTATAACAAACAAGGCCTTGACTAGTCGAAGGGCCATTGTTTCCTCAGACTAGTTGGCCCTCTTTCCATGTTATCACGCCTCTATGGGCTTGACAACAACACGATTTCAATGAGCCGGTGTCATCACACCTCCTGGAAATCTTGCGCGTGCACATGGCTCATTTCAGCAGTGTCCATGTGCCTGAGAGTCCGGGTGTACGTGTCCCGGCTTCAGAGAGGGGCACTGCATATGATCAGAAGTGCAGAAGCTCTTCTTCCGATCATGCGCAGTGCACCTCACTGAAGCCGGGAGGTGTACACCCAGTTTGAGAAGCACACGAACACTGCTGAAATTAACCGTGCGCATGCGTAAGATTTCCAGGAGCTGGCGGTGACGCTGGCTTGTGGAAATTATGTTACCCTGCGCACAGGGCCGTGATAACATGGAAAGCGGGACGGCTAGTTTAGGGAGACCACACCCCTGTGACTAGTCAAGGGAAGGTGAATTTTAACGTGCAAATGTGAATACTGCTGGCTTGAATGGCTTAATGGACCTGACAGGTTCCCTTTAATTTCTCCATTGCTGTCGCTGCATGTATCGGACTGTACTCAGATGACATCCGAGTGCAGTCCGTTGCTTTGCAAGCACCCATTGACTTGAATGGGCGTGCTGTCTGATATATGCTGTCAACCACAGCATGCAGCCGTGGGGGGGGGTGGTTTCTCATGCTGATTCGGCATTAGAAAAAAGAAAACCCTCTAGTCGGCACTGCCGCATACTATAACACTGGAGAGACTGCTATCCGATAAAACATTGGATAATACTTGTCTAAGTTATGCGCAAGTGTATATAAGCCCGAAAAATGGAATGTATGCCAGTCACCACATGTATTATTGGGGGGAATTTATAATATGTTTTTTTCCCAAGAATTTTGGCTCATTTGTGCTATTTGTTTTTAGTTTTTAGACACATTTTTCAATCTGTAATTTATATTTTGAGCTCATCAGACCTGGATCCACGGCTTTTTCCCCATTTTAACCATATGTATGACTTGCGACTTTTTAAAAATGTTTTCAGTAAATGTTGCAAAATCATTCCAGTAGAGGAGTAGCGTAAAAAATGGAAAATAACATCTAAAAATTGCATGAAATTTACCACACATCGTGCGACATTTGGTGAAAATAATAGCAAAGCAGCCACTAGAAAAATCAAACTTTAAAAAATTCCTCTTAGAATTTCTTTCAAAATGCATCAAAAACAGGAAAGGAAAAAAAAGCAAAGGATACGTTCCCCACTTTGACCTAATTCTCTAATGCTAAAATTGTCTGTTGTCCATAGCAACCAATCACAGCTCAGGTTTCATTTTCTAATCTCTTCTGGGAAAATGAAAGCTGAGCTCTGATTGGTTGCTACGGGCAACAAGTACAGTTTTAGCATTTAGAAATTGTTGTGATAAATGAGGCCTAGTAAATTTGATGTGAGGCATGCTCGTCACTTGTTTTGGGGTTTATTGCTCCATAATTGTGGCCCGTATATCTTCACAGTACCTGCACCATTAAAACACTGCTCTCTAGGTAGACGTTCATTTTAGTACAAAGCCATTAGTACCGTCTATAGATTTTTACACATAAGTGGTATTATTCACTGACCAATATTTCTTTCAGTAATGCCCTTATGAAAAAGGAATGCAGAAGTCTACCACAGCACCACAACGTCTTATAATGTGACTGAAAAAGGAGAAGAAAAGGCCCAAACAGTGATAAAGTGAAAGGGGAACACCACAAGTGAACCGAAAACCCAAATACACTTTTTCCCTTGAAACTCGCTTTATGCAGAATTTTTCGATATTCCTTTGAAGGGAGTCATTGACTGCGTCAGAATGTGTTATATAATGTACATGTGATCTTTGTCATAAGCCTTGTACTGAGGAAAAAGGCAAAAAGTTTGTTCTTTCATGAGAAGTAGAAATCTACGTTGGTTTTAAAGGGAATCTGTCAGCAGGTTTTTGCTTCCCCACCTGAGAGCAGCAGAATGTAGAGACAGAGACTCTGATTCCAGCGATGTGTCACTTTCTGAGCTGTTTGCTGTCATTTTCGTAAAAACAATGTTTTTTTTCTCTGCTGCAGATCTAGCAGTTATACAATGCTCATGAATATGCTGGACTAACTGCCTGTCCTGTAATGATAATCTACTGCTGATTAAACAGTGATTTTATCAAAACTACACTAAGAAGCCCAGTAAGTGACACATCTCTGGAATCAGGGTCTAAAGGCCCCGTTTCACGCAACGACGTATATCGCTGGGGTCACGGATTTCGTGACGCACATCCGGTATCGTTAGCGACGTCGTTGCGTGTGACACCAACGAGCAGTCATTAACGTTGGAAAATACTCACCAAATCGTCCATTGTTGACATTTTTCAAAAGAACGTTGATTGTTGAGGAAGGTTGTTCGTCATTCCCGAGGCAGCACACATCGCTATGTGTGACACCTCGGGAACGACGAACTACAGCTTACCTGCGGCCGCCGGCAATGAGGAAGGAAGGAGGTGGGCGGGATGTTACGGCTGCTCATCTCCGCCCCTCCGCTTCTATTGAGCGGCCGCTTAGTGACGCCGCTGTGACGCCGCATGAACCGCCCCCCTTAGAAAGGAGGCGGTTTGCCGGCCACAGCTACGTCGCTAGGCAGGTAAGTCCGTGTGACGGGGACTAACAATGAATGCTCCACGGGCAGCGATTTGCCCGTGACGCACAACCGACGGGGGCGGGTGCTATCACCAGCGACATCGCTAGCAATGTCGCTGTGTGTAAAGCCCACTTAAGAATCCTGCAACAGCAACGATAATCGGGATTAGAACGACTGGTCAACGATCAACATTTAGGTGAGTAATTTTGATCATTTAACGGTCCTTCGTGCGTTTCACACGCAACAACGTCGCTAACGAGGCCGGATCTGCGTCACGAATTCCGTGACCCCAACGACATCTCGTTAGCGATGTCGTTGCGTGTAAAGCCCGATTTAGTTACAGAGCTTGTCCAGGACTATTTTACTTCTTTCTTTTGTTAACTACCTACCTGACCTGTTTTGTTCTGTGAAGATCTCTGCCGGCACAGATCGCACCTATTGGCGATTCTGCAACTTCTGACAACACATCGATATAGCTGCTTCTCTTCAGCTCTGCTCTATTGAAGGTGCTTTACTGTTGAAAAATTAGCAATAATACCTCATCAACCCCAACAAGGAGTAATAATCAAATAGCAACAAGGGGTACTTCACAGAAAAGGACTAGACACCTAAAACATAACTTTTAATAAAGTGTTTATTAATAAGTGATGACTCACTGCATAAAACCATTTTGTTTGGCGTCCGTCTATGCTGGATATCTTTGTCCGTTTGGGGCAATCTATTTTTTGATGGTCAGTTTCTGATACTGACGGGATGCAGAGCATCTTTCATGAAGACTCCCCTGATGATTAATATATGAAACGCGTTGGGAAGATGCGATTTCTACAGCCATTTATTACATTGGATCTTGAGCTATTTTTGGTATTTATTATGTCCACTTGATGGTCACCATCATAGAGCTCTTGACCTATATGGTTTAGATATGCCCACCGAGTTACGGTAAGACCATTCCTTTCTTTTTAAAGCGGGATCCATTATCAAAACTGAAGGGTGGTATCCTGGGTGTTTGAAAAGGCCTGGTCTAAACTGTCATGGAGTCCCATTACGTTTAACCCATACACCATATATGAGGGCGGTTCCTTCTTTTGGGTGTTGTGGGGTTCTTTAAACCACTTTGTCTAAATTGTATCTCAGTGTGTTTACTATGGGATGTTTTCGTTTGATGTGCCTGATGTACTAGATAGGCACATTTTGAGCTTGGAGGCCTAGTGGTCCATTTTTAGTTTTTATTTCACGTTTTTATGCAGTGAGTCATCACTTATTAATGAACACTTTATTAAAAGTAATGTTTTAGGTGTCTATTCCTTTTCTGTGAAGTACCCCTTGATGCTTTACTGTTGACATCATGATGATTTACAGCCGACTCCCCACTACCTAACTGCGTTGAACCGGCCGTCAATCAGGATAGCGTCGGCACTTGTGCCCTGTCGACAGAGAAGCCCAGAAGAGGAAGAGCTGCTCTGTTGAGGTGAAGCAGCAGAATCACCATCAACAGCAGTCCATAAGTCTCCCGTGCCCACGATCAGTGTTAACAGCGTGTTGGACGCAGCGTATTTTCGCTACGTCCAAAACACTGTGTTGCATAGTACAAGCAAAGTGGATGGGATGTACAGTCATGGCCAAAAGTTTTGAGAATGCTACAAATATTAATTTTTACAAAGTCTATTGCTTAAGTTTTTCTAATGGCAATTTGCATATACTCCAGAATGTAATAAAGAGTGATCAGCTTAACAGCAATTACTTGCAAAGTCAATATTGGATAAGAAAATGAACTTCAACCCCCAAAACACTTTTCAACATCATTGCATTCCTGCCTTAAAAGGAGCAGGTAACATTGTTTTAGTGATTGTTCCATTAACACAGGTGTGGGTGTTGATGAGGACAGGGCTGGCGATCAATCAGTCATGATTAAGTAAGAATGACACCACTGGACACTTTAAAAGGAGGCTGGTGCTTGGTATCATTGTTTCTCTTTAGTTAACCATGGTTATCTCTAAAGAAACACGTGCAGCCATCATTGCTCTGCACAAAAATGGCCTAACAGGGAAGAGTATCGCAGCTACAAAGATTGCACCTCAGTCAACAATCTATCGCATCATCAAGAACTTTAAGGAGAGAGCTTCCATTGTTGCCAAAAAGGCTCCAGGGCGCCCAAGAAGGACCAGGAAACGCCAGGACCGTATCTTAAAACTGTTTCAGCTGCGGGATCGGACTACCAGCAGTGCCGAGCTAGCTCAGCAATGGCAGCAGGCTGCTGTGAGTGCTTCTGCACGCACTGTGAGGCGGAGACTGCTTGAGCAAGGCCTGGTTTCAAGGAGGGCAGCAAAGAAGCCACTTCTCTCCAGAAAAAACATCAGGGACCGACTGATATTTTGCAAAAGGTACAGGGAGTGGACTGCTGAGGACTGGGGTAAAGTCATTTTCTCAGATGAATCCCCTTTTCGATTGTTTGGGACATCTGGAAAACAGCTTATTAGGAGAAGAAGAGGTGAGCGCTACCACCAGTCTTGTCTCATGCCAACTGTTAAGCATCCTGAAACAATTCATGTGTGGGGTTGCTTCTCAGCCAAGGGAATCGCACCACTCACAGCATTGCCTAAAAACACAGCCATGAATAAAGAATGGTACCAGAATGTCCTCCAAGAGCAACTTCTCCCAACTGTCCAAGAGCAGTTTGGCGCCCAACAATGCCTTTTCCAGCATGATGGAGCACCTTGCCATAAAGCAAAGGTGATCACTAAATGGCTCATGGAACAAAACATAGAGATTTTGGGTCCATGGCCTGGAAACTCCCCAGATCGTAATCCCATTGAGAACTTGTGGGCAATCATCAAGAGACGGGTGGACAAACAAAAACCAACAAATTCTGGCAAAATGCAAGCATTGCTTATGCAAGAATAGACAGCAATCAGTCAGGATCTGGTCCAGAAGTTGATTGAGAGCAGCCAGGGAGAATTGCAGAGGTCCTGAAGAAGAAGGGTCAACACTGCAAATATTGACTTGCTGCATTAACTCATTCTGTCAATATAACCTTTTGGTCTCATAATATGATTGCAATTATATTTCTGTATGTGATGTAAACATCAGACAAACACAATTAAAAACCACAGGGCAACAGATCATGTGAAAATATAATTTTGGTGTCAGTCTCAAAACTTTTGGCCATGACTGTATAGAAATCCCATACCCACTGTGGTTCTTTTTCACGCAGCGCAAACTGATATTGAGTGCGGCTTCCCGAGCCTCAGCATGTCAATTTATTGCGTTCTCTGCAGGGAGAACAGAGAAAAAGACCGCAGTGGCCTAAACACTGATCATGGGCACAGGCAGTTGTGGTCTCCTGCAGACAGCATTCGTGGCTCCAGTTCGTGGGCACATACCATAACCGCTCTGAGCCAGCGCCAGGTAGAAAAGGGAGGTAGTTAATTTTTAAGCGCATCATTAGAAAATAGAATTGTCCTATCTAACCCCATTTAGGCTGGGGTCATACTTGCAGGTGACTCGTGCGAGGATCGCGTCGCCCCGGACTGGCCGCCCATTCTTCTTACCGGAGCGAGTCACATGCATGTATTTCTATGCAGCTGACCCTCTCCTATAGGAAGAGCCGGCATGCGTTGTGATGCTCGCGTGAGCCACATGCAAGTATATCTTCAGCCTGAGTCTCAGCTCTGCAGCCGCAATATGCAGGAAAGAAGCAGCCTGTAAGAGCCAAATGATGCCAAATTTTTTAATGAAATCCAATAGCAATATTTTAAATCCAAAATATATGCCTTTGAGTAAATAGAAAAAATAAATTACCGCCCAAAAGGTACCCATACGTTTTAAGAATCAATTGAGCGATCAAGTGGGATAGTGTGACGCTAATCACTACATGGACCAGTCAAAAGGCAGGATAGTCGAACGTTCCAGGATCAGGTACCAGAAGAGCACGTCAAGATTAAGGGGTTAGAAAGAGGCATATTTAGGTCACATTCCAGAGTCAGAACACCTGGAGGGTAGCGGATCAGAACAAAGGGACAAGGGAAAGGACTGTCAAACGATGTCAGAGGTCTGACAGTAAAAGATCACTCCACAGAGCACAGATTACTGAGCCCAACAAGCACCACTAAACAGAAGGCTAAGACTGGCAGTGCTCTGGGATAAACTGCTCAGCTAAGTAGCTGGACAATTACCGGGAAAAGGGAGCACCTACAGAAATCCAGCACCTAACAGTATGATATTGGACAACTGAGCTGTCCCTCAAAATGTGAACTACTCAACACGCCCCAGCTCCAGGTCGGACAACTGAGTTGTCACTCAAAATGTGGACTACTCAACACGCCCCAGCTCCAGGTCGGACAACTGAGTTGTCACTCAAAATGTGGACTACTCAACACGCCCCAGCTCCAGGTCGGACAACTGAGTTGTCACTCAAAATGTGGACTACTCAACACGCCCCAGCTCCAGGTCAGACAACTGAGCTGTCACTCACCCAACTGATAGTTCTACACACCATGATCACTGAGCGGAGGAATCGTGACAGATTGGATTTGAATGTGATTGAGTTGTAATACCAGCCACTACTAAATTAGGGGCATAGCTAAGGTGGGTGGGTGGAGGGGGGAACTGATGTTAACTGGACTGGGGTGTCTAGATAGAAGATGAGGCAGTATATTGAGGGCTAGGACACATGGCGAGTAAAATGGATAAAAAAATCGCATTCCACACAGACCTGTGTTACTCTATGTGCCGTTCCCATCTGCAATTATTTTATCAGCCCTAATCGGACTGAGAAAACAGTTGTAGCATCCGATCCATATTCACTCGCACTCATAAAAGTTTATGGGTGCGAGTGGAACATCGCACTGCACTCGGATGACACCATAGTGCAGTGCAATAATTGCATCAGCTGGTAATGGAGGAGATAGGGAGATTAATCCCTCCCTCTCCTCCGCAGCTATGATCAAATCGCAGGATCGGATCACAGTAGCATGACGCTCGTCTTACACTCGCAGCACAACGGGAGCCAAGGGTGGCATCCAATGCACTTGCATCGCATGCCATACACTCGTGTGGTTCCAACCTGAATCTTGTTCTCTCAAACTAGCCAGTTACAGCTATGCTAAGTTTGCTGTTGTGTCTGCTAAACAAAGGGATGCAGAGATTGCTTGAGCGACATGACCACTTGCGTAAGCTGATCAGCAAGGGGGCTGCAAGTTGGACGCCCACTAATCTGATAGAGAAATTCAGAAATAGCGCCACTTGTTTCAACTGGTTGTATCTGTAATTGCATCTTCTTCAAATACATAGGGCTGAGTTGCATTATCAGACGCAGCTCATGGACAGGATTAGCACTGCTTTTTTGGGGGAGAAATAGACCCTTTTATCTAAACCCCTTTAATACAAGTTCTGTTAATTCCATTATGACTGTAATCTTATAAGTGTTGAGTGAAATTAATATAACGTGTCCTACGCTGCGATAAATAAGCTGCCAGACACCCTCAAACCCTACAATACATCCAATTAGCAATACCTCCATTTAAATAGGGAAACAATTCTACGCCGCTGCAGAAAATCTCCATTGTTCTATTGATTCTAATCCCATAACCACTTATTACACGTCTTCAACGTAAAGGAAACCATGAGAATGAGCGGGACGTGTAATTATGCATTGTGAACCTGGAAAATAAAACTGCTGCACATTAATAATACCACCAGGAAGAGAATGGGATTTCTGCAAATGAAATAATGCAAATGCGTATGAAAGTAATTTAGCATTTATTTCTTATTTCAGCGAGGAACACTCATGATAAATGTATTTTCTATATAGTTTATTGAGTGTAAGATAGAACGTGTTCACCAAAAAGACAGTTATTGGTACTGTATATTGGTTAGATAGGAAACCTGCAGCCAGAACCCCCCCCCCCCCCCTCCGAAGTACCAATTAAACAGATGGAAAATAGGACGCAATGTATGCTAATGAGTATATGGTGTTTCACCTCTGTGAGATCTCTTCGCCTTTCTCAACGGGGGATGGGAAGTGTAACTGCAATTTTAAACATTATTTTACAGACCTAATAATCTGCAGAAAAAAAGTTATTTTATAAATACGTCACTTATATACTCATCCTTTATTTCAGGTTCAATGGTAGTCCGACGGCAGCAGCTTCCGAGCTAAATTTCTTGGTACTTTCTGCAAGTCTATGACTAGTGGTGTTTATATTGAGGAGTAGTGATCATACTGTATATATGATTAGGGAGCACCTGTTAACAGGCTTGTTGGCTGGTTCCAATGAGAGCGAATTTTGGGTAAAGCTGGAAGCTCAAGAACAGTACAAGATCAGCAATGTTATTGAAGCCAGTTTACACACACACACACACATATACACTTAAAAATACACTGTTTTTGAGCATTTTGGCATCATCCTTGCTTCTTCATTGTTTAATGGATTTTTTATAGAGCTGCTCGGACTCGCAGAAAACCGGGACCGGCAGATCACTGCTCAATTAAAAAAAAAAACCTGATCCGCTCTGGAATCCGGTGCCCATATAAGTCAATGGGAACCAGAATACGGAGATTAAAAACGTTGGTGGAAGGGGTAGGAGCATACGCGGTATACTCACCTAGGCTGCGTCATGGCCGTAAAATTAGTGATGTGTCGGTCGCGAACGATCCGACACAAAGATCCGGCTCCCTGCTGTCAACGACAGGAGCCGGATCACTAGTGTGAGCCACTAAAAATATCTAAACGGCTCTTTTCGCCGTCAAACCCCGCCCACCCGCGACTAAACTCCGCCCACTCAGCAGTCCAATTGGCCGTTTGTATGTGGGTGGGGCTTAGCCGCGGGTGGGCGGGGCTATGGCGGCAGTTCTATAATCTTAAATATGTGTTCACCTGGGGTGAACACATAATTAATAAGGAGCCGAGAACGAACTGAAAGATTCGGCTCTTTCTGGTGAACGGAGCCATAGGAACCGGATCACCAAAAAGAGCCGGACTGTCCATCACTACGTAAAATCCTTCCGGGTCACGCTATTCCCTAATTCAATATTCACTCTTTTGTCCGCCCACCGGCGCATGTAATTGGTTGCAGTTAGACGCACCCACACCCTGAGTGGCAGTGTGTCAGCTGACTGCAACCAATCACTGGCGCCAGGACGGCCGGTGGGTGGGGAGAGCAGTGCAAGTGTCTGCAGGTGAGTGTGCATGTAGACAGAGAAACATGCGGCCCACTCCTGTCAGAAGGGTGTACGGCTGCCTCGGATATTTTCAGAAAACACCACTGAAAAGCAATTTTGTAGATTTTGGAGCAGAAACTTTCCAAATCCTCCTTAAAACTTCTCAAAAAACTTGGAATTTCTGCTCAGTTTCCGATTCATAATCTCATCAAAAAGACTCAGTGTACACATATTTTTCGGTATGTGGGAGCCATAGTGTGACAATGTATGCTATCTGATGTTTATTGAATATATGCAACAACCTGTCACATTCCACAATGAAATTTATAGATGACTTTTTTTCTCAATAGTATTTATACTATGTAGTAGAATTTATCGCCCATGGTATAAAGCTTATGGTATAAAGTGCTATTGGAGCAATGACCTTGTGGGTAACCAATAATCACTTAAAGGGTTTCTATCACATTTAGATGGGGGACAACTTTCTGATTGGTGAGGTCTGACCACTGGGATGCCCAGTAGCAAAGCTGAAGGGAGTGGAGCTTAAACCCCTCCTCTCGACACAGACGGGGCGGCAGAGCTCCAATCTTGGAATCATAACTGTCCCACCAATCCTTTAAAGGGAGCCAGCCAGCAGGATTTTCCCATATAAAGTAAAGGCAGTGCCATACTGGCACTAGGATGGTGAATAAAATCATACCTTTAGCTTTCAGATTGGATGTTTGATTGCAGAAAAAAACATTCATAAAGGTCCAGAAATTGATGTAATCTTTGGTTGACATGTGCAGCGGGGCGGGCATTTGTATTTTGCGTCCTCTGTTTATATTCCTCCTCCTGCATGCTACTGGCTTGTCCCCTTTTTTTATTTAAATTTGGGCTGCGCTGCCTTCACTGCTATTTGTGGCGCATGCGCATTGCTAGTGTGATGATGTCTTAATTAAAATGGTGCCGGAGTCAGCGCATGCGTGTGCCGCGATCTCCGGTGCCATTTTATTGAAGACACTACGGAGAAGAATATGAGCGGCATCGGCGCATGCGCAGATTTAATTTTTTTTTTCATCTGCACATGCGCTGCCTCAGTTTTAGTCTCCTCCACAGAGTCCTCAATAAAATTACACACATCAATCAAAAATTTACCAATTTCTTGACCTTTTATGAACGTTATTGTCTGCAATCAAACATCCAATCTGATAACTTAGGCTATGTGCGCACTTTGCTTTTTTCATGCGTTTCAGCAGCGTTTTGAGCTGTAGCGTTTTAATGCAAAATTGCATGCGTTTTGATTTCCAGCAAAGTCTATGGAAAATAGGGCTTTCTTGTGCGCACGATGCCTTTAGGCTATGTGCCCACGCTGCGGAAAATGCGCGGATTTTGCCGCGGATTTCTCGCGGAAAAGCCGCGGATTTTCCAGAAATCTGCAGCACAGCTACTCCCCAGTCATTTCTATGGCATTTGGGAAATGCTGTGCCCACGCTGCGGATTTTTCCGCAGCGGAAATCGTGCGGATTTTCGTACGGAAAAATCTGCAGCATGTCAATTATTGTTGCGGATTTCTCCGCAGGGTCCCATATACTTACCTGCCTTGATAGAGACCCGAGTCACTTTCTCCGTCCGGTGTAGCGGCAGCGGCAGCAGCGCGGTGGATCCAGCCAGTTACAGGAAGGAAGAGGTGGGCAGGGCCTGCATGAGCTCCGGTCATGTGACAGCCGGAGCTAGTTCAGGCCCGCCCACTTCCAGCACCGTGAACCAGATGCTGCCTGACAGTGACCCGGCTGCCGGAAAGCGAGGTGCTGCATGATGGAGGTAAGTATGAGCACCCCGATCACTGCAGCACTTGTTCTGCATTGAGGATGCAGTGCTGAAGCCATGGTACTGTATCCTCAATGCAGAATGCCCGCACCATATCCGCACGACATTCCGCTGTATATCCGCAGCATTGAAACAGAGAAAGTTCTGTTGCGGATTTCTGGGAGCACCTGCGGAATGTCTTGCGGATATATCCGCAGGACAATGTCCCCGTGGGCACATAGCCTAACAAACGCTGCATTTTAGCTGCGGAAAATTTGTCAAAATCCCTGCGTTTGAAGAAGCAACATGTCAATTGTTTTCGCCATTTTGGCAGCGTTTTAATAACATTGAAGTCAATGAGAAATGTTTAAACGCATCTTTTTCAAGAAAGAATGCATTTCACTTGCTTTTTACTAGCGATCTGCATGTGTTTTTGACATAATAAACGCAGGTCTTTCGGTCTCTCTCTCTCTCTGTCAGTCGGTCGGTTTCTGTCTCTATCTCTCTCTCTGTCCATGTCGGTCTCTCCCTCCCACCCCCTCTCTCTTACTCACCGATCCACGATCACCGGTGCGGCGCTGCACGGCGTTCACACTTTGGCGGCTTCTTCTCTTTTGAAAATGCCGGCCGCTCATTAATCCATCACGTATTCCCTGCCTCCTCCGCCCACCGGCACCTATGATTGGTTGCAGTCAGACACGCTCCCACGCTGAGTGACAGCTGTCTCACTGCAACCAATCACAGCCACCGGTGGGCGTGTCTATATTGAGCAGTAAAAAGAAAAAATAATTAATTAAAAAAAAAACGACGTGCGGTCCCCCCCAATTTGGATACCAGCCAGGGTAAAGCCACATGGCTGAAAGCTGGTATTCTCAGGATGGGGAGCTCCACGTTATGGGGAGCCACCCAGCCTAACAATATCAGCAAGCAGCTGCCCGGAATTGCCGCATCCATTAGATGCGACAGTCCCGGGACTCTACCCAGCTCTTCCCGAATTGCCCTGGTGCAGTGGCATTTGGGGTAATAAGGAGTTAATGGCAGCAGCCCATAGCTGCCACTAAGTCCTAGGTTAATCATGGCAGGCGTCTCTCCTGAGATACCTTCCATGATTAATCTGTAAGTGGAAGAAAATAAACACACACATCCAAAAAATCCTTTATTAGTAATGAAAGACAAAAAAACCCCTCTTTCACCAATTTAGTAATCCCTCAAAAACACCTCCAGGTCCGACGTAATTCACGCAAGGTACCACGACACTTCCAGCTCTGCTACATCGGAAGCTGACAGGAGCGGCAGTAGAACACCGCCGCTCCTGTGAGCTCCATGCAGCAACTGAAGTAAGTCGCGCGAGCAGCTGTGCTGTCACTGAGGTTACTTGTGGCCACCGCTCTCAGGTGGAGGACTGCAGCTGTGGCCGCGAGTAACCTGAGTGTAAATATAGCAGCAATTCAGAACCAGTAGGTATTAGAAAAGAATTCCAACATGTACAATTGGTATAGATATAGCAACATGTGATATTAAAACTTAGCCTTTAATTGGGTTATTTAAAATAGATATACAAACTGTGATCCAAACACCATTAAAACCTGGAAATGATGGGACCAATGTGTACTGTGTGTATCTATGGCACCATCATTTACAGAAAAAAGGGGGGGGGGGGAACGGGTAATGTTCACCCAAATGTACAGCACCGGAGACGTGCTGAGTTTTACAACACACAAATAGCTGATGTGGTGTCACTGATTAGACGGATGCTGTGTAAGTGCAGCCTTCAAGGATGAGTGTGTACACAAGAAGTAGCATGCCACTCAACAGACAGATTATGAGGTATCGTCCTTCTCCAGTGCTGCTTGGTCCAAATACCGGCACGGGGGGAGCAGTGGTTTGGTCACTGGCCCTATCTAGGATACCGCTGACCCTTGGATAATCCACAATAACTCCCGCCCTTACAAGGGCAGTCCACAGCTGGCCCTGTTGTGGCTGACCCTAATAACCATAAAGCAGGTGACTCCCGACGCGTTTCACAACAACTGCTCATCAGGGGAGGCTTGGAACACCTAAAAATCGTGCCGGTATTTGGACCAAGCAGCACTGGAGAAGGACGACACCTCACCGACATAAGGACTGGGTGAGATGGTTCCACTTTAAGTGGTCCTAATATTACACTGTATATGACATCCTTTTGTCCTTGACCCCCTGCCGCTGTTGGTATTGAGCAGGGTATATGTACTATGAGGTCATTATTTCATGGGCATTGTTTGTCATGGTGCATGAGTTTGGCTGTCCCCAGTTGGAGCGTATCACACTAGTTTAGCTCTATGGTGGGACATTCACATATTTCCTGTTTTGGTGTTTATCACGCTGAGTGACAATAATCTGTCTGTTGAGTGGCATGCTACTTCTTGTGTACACACTCATCCTTGAAGGCTGCACTTACACAGCATCCGTCTAATCAGTGACACCACATCAGCTATTTGTGTGTTGTAAAACTCAGCACGTCTCCGGTGCTGTACATTTGGGTGAACATTACCCGTTCCCCCCCCCCCTTTTTTCTGTAAATGATGGTGCCATAGATACACACAGTACACATTGGTCCCATCATTTCCAGGTTTTAATGGTGTTTGGATCACAGTTTGTATATCTATTTTAAATAACCCAATTAAAGGCTAAGTTTTAATATCACGAGTAACCTGAGTGAAAGCACAGCTGATCGCGCGGCTCACTGCAGTCATTCAGGGGATTTGCGATCACAGGTGAGTGTTTCACGTGTGACCGCAAAACAAGCCACGGCGATCACAATGAAGTCGGGTGAAGTTCATCCGAGTTCATCCGAGTTCATTCTGATTGCGCGGCTCTGTCTCGCAGCCAGCCATGCTCTTTTTGACAGGGCAGTCCCACTCGGCTCTGCTGAAAGTCTATGGGGATGCTGCAGAGCCAAGTGGGACCGCACTGTGAAAAATGTACATCCAGAACGCATGAATTCTCCAGGAATGTGCGCACGTTACGTTCTGCTGAATGTGTCTCAGAACGCAGCTTTTTCGGCTGCGTTCTGAGACGCACAGGCAGTGACTTAAACGCTGCGGAATTGAATGCAATGTGCGAACGTAGTCTAAAGGTATTGTGACGCTAGTCACTACTTACAAGTAGTGCAAATGGTAGAGTAGTCAGTAAAGCCGGGGTCTGGTGACAGGAGGACACATATGTACACATGGAGTACACAGAGGCGTAGTTAGATCACAATCCGAGGGTCAGAATTCCGGGAAGTCACATAATGGATTCAGCGAGTAAACTGACATGTGGTCAGGTAATGGACCGAGGTCAAAAGCCGGGAGGTCACAACAGGAACAGGGAGCGGGCAGAGAGGAATCAAAAAACAGATAAGAATATGAAGGAACTCCGGCACACTAGCTATTTCCCATAGAGACTGAGGAAAACACAAAGTTGATGTCAAATTCCTTTTCTTTTATTTTTTAAGTGAAAAAAACGTGCAGAATGTGCTGTACAAAGGTCCACCAGGTACAGCACATTCTGCACGTTTTTTTCACTTACAAAAGAAAAGGAATTTGACATCAACTTTGTGTTTTTCTCAGTCTCTATGGGTAATAGCTAGTGTGCCGGCGTTCCTTCATATTCTTATCTAATTTTTTTTCTCCTGAGCACCTACGTGAGGTGACGCGAGGTCTTTCTCTCATAAATTAGGAATCAAAAAACAGTCTGGGGTTAGTAAACCAAGATCAGAACACAGACCGGAACTCAGGCCAACAGCACAACTACAGAACTAGAATGTACGACTGGCAAGGTTCTGGGAGAGCATGCTCAGTAAAAAAGCAGAGCAATTACTAGAAGATGGAACACCTGAGCAATCAGCACCTCCCAGAACCAGCATGGAAGCCAGCACTGTCAATCAACCTGCCAGCCAGTAGCCCAGGAAAACACAGCAGAGCATCTCCTCATGTGTAAGATGCTCTGCACAAAGGAATCATGGCAGGTATAATTTTATTCACCATGCTTGCGCCAGTATGACACTGCCTTTGCATAATATGGGAAAATCCGTCTAGTTGGTTCCCTTTAAAGATGGCTAACTCACCTGATCAGGCAGTTGCATTGCACATGCAGCTTTATTTCTCCTTTTGGAGTACACTCATTGTATTTTAGCCCGGATTGTATAAGGTATAAGGTATATAGAGTTTTTATATTGCCAGTTATTAGATGATTGGGCTCTGCTCTGCACTTTTAGTTACTTTTTTTGTACATTGCATCTTCATTTTGCCTGCATATACTCTACGTGTGCAGAGCTCCTGACTTCTAGGAAATCCAGATCTAGACTTTGAAGATGTGTGGGCAGCAGCCTCTGCAAATGCCGGACCACACACGGGTTCTCCCTAGGCTTCTGCAAGGGGAGTCCACCAGTCCCTGACCCTTACAGGGATTTCTGGCTTGGAACTACTTCTCCTTTAGAAAGAATGGTGATAAACTGCACAACTGAGTCACCAAGCGGGTTAAATGAGTTTAAGTTTTATACTGTATATGTTTGTAACCAGCAACTATACAGCTCTAGTGACACTACAGCTATATTGTCACTGGCTTGTCTTTGGCTACCATGGCATGCTGGGACTTGTAGTTCACAGCAGTTATGGTCTTTCAATGCTTGGAATTTTGATTATTCGCCAAGATAGTGGGTTTTCAAGATACAATTTTAGATATTATGCAGCGATTGTGGGAAGGGAATATGTGACATGTGAACACCTGTTCTCATCTTTACTACATACAATTACTACATATAATCAGTTAAAGGGGTGGTTCACTACTCTGCATTGGCCACATCCCTGTAAAACTGATAGGGGAGGCTTTTTCTATATACCTTGATCAGCCAATTCTGCCTCTGAGAGGCGCTATTGCGATCCGCTCATCATTATGAAGTGACCGTCGGACTCCGTGACCTCTGAGATCCGGTGATGTCACGTCAACTTCCAGTTGACCTGACACCACTGAGGCCGGCCCCAATCTTCCTGAGTGACTGGGCTGTGGGCAGCGTTTCGCCGCTTGTCATACCCAGCATCGTTCTTGCTTGAGGCGCTCTGCAGCAAAGGAGATAGCAAGGAGATCCTGAGCTGTGACGAGCAGTAAAATGCCACCCACAGCCCAGCCACTTAGGAAGACTGGGGCCACCTCAGTGATGTCGGGTCAACTGGAAGTTGACATGACATCACCGGATCTCAGAGGTCGAGGAGCCCGGGGGGCGATCACTTCATGGGGATGAGCGGAGCGCAGTAGCGCCAATCAGAGGCAGAATTGGCTGAACTATGTATTTAGAAAAAGCCTCCCCTATCAGTTTTACAGGGATGTGGCCACTATTGCAGACTAGTGAACCACCCCCTTAATTCCAGTAGCTACCTATCTTTAAAGTCACAAATATGTGTGTGTCTGTGTGTATATATATATATATATATATATATATATATATATATATATAGTACAGACTAAAAGTTTGGACACACCTCATTCAAAGTTTTTTCTTTATTTTCAGGACTCTGAAAATTGTAGATTCACATTGAAGGCATCAAAACTATGAAATAACACATGTGGAATGAAATACTTAACAAAAAAGTGTGAAACAACTGAAAATATGTCTTATATTCTAGGTTCTTCAAAGTAGCCACCTTTTGCTTTGATTACTGCTTTGCACACTCTTGGCATTCTCTTGATGAACTTCAAGAGGTAGTCACCGGAAATGGTTTTCCAACAGTCTTGAAGGAGTTCCCAGAGATGCTTAGCACTTGTTGGCCCTTTTGCCTTCGCTCTGCGGTCCAGCTCACCCCAAACCATCTCGATTGGGTTCAGGTCTGGTGACTGTGGAGACCAGGTCATCTGGCGTAGCACCCCATCACTCTCCTTCTTAGTCAAATAGCCCTTACACAGCCTGGAGCTGTGTTTGGGGTCATTGTCCTGTTGAGAAATAAATGATGGTCCAACTAAACACAAACCGGATGGAATAGCATGCCGCTGCAAGATGCTGTGGTAGCCATGCTGGTTCAGTATGCCTTCAATTTTGAATAAATCCCCAACAGTGTCACCAGCAAAGCCCCCCACACCATCACACCTCCTCCTCCATGCTTCACGGTGGGAACCAGCCATGTAGAGTCCATCCATTCACCTTTTCTACAAAGACACGGTGGTTGGATCCAAAGATCTCAAATTTGGACTCATCAGACCAAAGCACAGATTTCCACTAGTCTAATGTCCATTCCTTGTACTCTTTAGCCCAAACAAGTCTCTTCTGCTTGTTGCCTGTCCTTAGCAGTGGTTTCCTAGCAGCTATTTTACCATGAAGGCCTGCTGCACAAAGGCTCCTCTTAACAGTTGTTCTAGAGATGAGGTGTGTCCAAACTTTTGGTCTGTACTGTATAAATATATATATACTTGCACTTCCAGATATGTGTGAACAGGTACAAGGTGCTATGAGTGCATAATATACAAACAAATGAATACAGCAGCACTAGATGTTTACAAACATTTAATATATGGAATTTAGTCTGCATTACTGCTATATAGAATATCGTTATAAAATGAAGGTACTTAGCACATAAATCGACCAATTCATTAGAGACCACCAGCCAAATTCATGAGACCACCAGCCGCGACAAGGCGACCTTTCTTTAATGGGACCCTAAACCTAATATTTATCAAACATTGCTTTCTCGAGCTAAACACCTGCAAATGTATATAATTTCATCTTATTAGTACTTTCTGTATATACATATATATACTCATTAACATTCGCATCCCCTGTCGTGCTGGTAATTTAGCAATACAAAAGGATTACACTGAATGCCAGCACTGGCCAGAAGGTGGCCACAGAAAGCATCAGGACGAGATACGAACCCCGCACACTCCAGGTGTCTGTACAAACAAGTGCAGGATTGATACAATAATGATAATATAATAATAGCATAGTGCTCTATTACCTTGTTACTGAATTGTAAAGGATTGGATAAGTAACATTGAGAGACTTCACATAGGAACATAATGTCATTAGGGTTGTGTGTGTCCATGATTAGAAAAAAACTGCTTTCTTCTTCAAATTGCATTGCTCTTCTCTATAGGCTTAAACAGGCTTTACACGCTGCGACATCGCTAATGCGAACTCGTTGGGGTCACGGAATTGGTGACGCACATCCGGCCGCATTAGCGATGTCGTTGCGTGTGACACCTATGAGCGATTTTGCATCATCGCAAAAACGGGCAAAATCGCTCATCGGTGACATGGGGGTCCATTCTCAAATATCGTTACTACAGCAGTAACGAAGTTGTTCCTCGTTCCTGCGGCAGCGCACATCGCTCCGTGTGACACCGCAGGAACGAGGAAGCTCTCCTTACCTGCCTCCCGGCCGCTATGAGGAAGGAAGGAGGTGGGCGGGATGTTACGTCCCACTCATCTCCGCCCCTCCGCTTCTATTGGGCGGCGGTTCAGTGACGCAGCTGTGACGTCGCTGTGACGCTGAACGAACCGCCCCCTTAGAAAGGAGGCGGTTCGCCAGTCACAGCGACGTCGCCGGGCAGGTAAGTAGTGTGACGGGTCCGGGCGATGTTGTGCAGCACGGGCACCGATTTGCCCGTGTCGCACAACAGATGGGGGCGGGTAACCACGCTAGCGATATCGGTACCGATATCGCAGCGTGCAAAGCGGCCTTTAGTCTGATACTGATAAATTTTACAAAGGGCAAACTAGAACCCTAAGAGCACCCTAAAAGCAGACCCCAATAAAAACATTGCACCCCATTTCCATTTCCAGTAGTGTAGCAGAGCGGCGTGCTGGATAAAGAGCTGCACTATAGCCCCCCTAACCCTGCTATGTACAAAAGACCCTAGTTTACTTATTGCTAAGGACCCAATTTTCTATAATAATAGCTCTAGATAATACAGTCATATGAAAAGGTTTGGGCACCCCTACTAATGTTAACCTTTTTTCTTTATAACAATTTGGGTTTTTGCTATTTCAGTTTCATATATCTAATAACTGATGGACTGAGTAATATTTCTGGATTGAAATGAGGTTTATTGTAATAACAGAAAATGTGCAATCCGCATTTAATCAAAATGTGACCGGTGCAAAAGTATGGGCACCTCAACATAAAAGTGACATTTATATTTTGTTCCTCCTCCTTTTGCAAAAATCACAGCCTCTAGTCGCTTCCTGTAGCTTTTAATGAGTTCCTGGATCCTGGATGAAGGTATATTTGACCATTCCTGTTTACAAAACAATTCCAGTTCAGGTAAGTTTGATGGTCGCCGAGCATGGACAGCCGCTTCAAACCGTCCCAAAGATGTTCAATGATATTCAGGTCTGGGGACTGGGATGGCCATTCCAGAACATTGTAATTGTTCCTCTGCGTGAATGCCTGAGTAGATTTGGAGCGGTGTTTTGGATCATTGTCTTGCTGAAATATCCATCCCTTGCGTAACTTCAAATCGTCACTGATTCTTGCACATTATTGTCAAGAATCTGTTGATACTGAGTTGAATCCATGCGACCCTCAACTTTATCAAGATTCCTGGTGCCGGCTTTGGCCACACAGCCCCAAAGCATGATGGAACCTCCACCAAATTTTACTGTGGGTAGCAAGTGCTTTTCTTGGAATGCCGTGTTTTTTTGCCTCCATGCATAACGCCTTTTTGTATGACCAAACAATTCAATCTTTGTTTCATCAGTCCACAGGACCTTCTTCCAAAATGTAACTGGCTTGTCCAAATGTGCTTTTGCATACCTCAGGCGACTCTGTTTGTGGCGTGCTTGCAGAAACGGCTTCTTTCGCATCACTCTCCCATACAGCCTCTCCTTATGCAACGTGCGCTGTATTGTTGATCGATGCACATTGTCACCATCTGCAGCAAGATGATGCTGCAGGTCTTTGTAGGTGGTCTGTGGATTATCCTTGACTGTTCTCACCAATCTTCTTCTCTGCCTTTCTGATATTTTTCTTGGCCTGCCACTTCTGGGCTTAACAAGAACTGTACCTGTGTTCTTCCATTTCCTTACTATGTTCCTCACAGTGGAAACTGACAGTTTAAATCTCTGGGCCAACTTTTTGTACATTCCCCTGAACAACTATGTTGAATAATCTTTGTTTTCAGATCATTTGAGAGTTGTTTTGAGGAGCCCATGATGCCACTCTTCATAGGAGATTCAAATAGGAGAACAACTTGCAAGTGGCCACCTTAAATACCTTTTCTCATGATTGGATACACCTGCCTATGAAGTTCAAAGCTCAATGAGGTTACAAAACCAATTTAGTGCTTTAGTAAGTTAGTAAAAAGTAGTTAGGAGGGGTCAAATCAAGAAATTGATAAGGGTGCCCATACTTTTGCACCGGTCAAATTTTGATTAAATGCAGACTGCACATTTTCTGTTAGTACAATAAACCTAATTTCAATCCAGAAATATTACTCAGTCCATCAGTTATTAGATATATGAGACTGAAATAGCTGTTGCAAAAACCCAAATTGTTATAAAGAAAAAAGGTTAACATTAATAGAGGTGCCCAAACTTTTTCATATGACTGTATAATACTGACTTGCACAGGTATTACTTGTAATACCAGATACAGTCCATGAACAAGTGTGGCGCTGTTTCTGTGTTGTTGTTTTTTTATACATTAATTCATTAGCTCAATGAGCATTTTTAAACTTCAGTAATGAATGGAAACAGCTCCTCTGTTAACCCTAGAACGAGCAACCATAGAAATCTATCTATAGAATCTATCTATAGAAAACAAGTGACCTACCAGGTCTGCGAGGCCCCAGGTATGCGTTCTAGGGTTAAAGAGATCCAGCCAGCAGGATTTTCATATATAAAGTAAAGCCAGTGTTATTCTGGCTCTAGGATGCTGAGTGTAAGCATAGCTTTTGTTCTGAGATCGGATGTTTTATTTCAGAAATATGTGAAAGTAAAGTTCCAGCAATGCACTGCTGTTTGATTGACAGGTGCAACAGGAAGGGAATATGTGGCTTGGGTCTTGCTATGTATTCCCGCCCCTGTATGTCTGCCTGGCCTTCCTCGCCTGTCGCCGTCATAGACGTTAATTTCGGCTCAGGCAGACACACAAAGGTGGGAATAGATAGCAAGGCCCGACCCACACATTCACTTCCTGTTGCACCTGTCAATCAAATAGCAGTGCATTGCTGGAACTTTACTTGCGCATATTTCTGAAATAAAACATCCAATCTCAGAACAAAAGCTATGCTTACATTCAGCATCCTAGAGCCAGAATAACACTGGCTTTACTTTATATATGAAAATCCTGCTAGTTGGTTCCCTTTAATAATGGCAATGCATACACAAAAAATCAGATGTTTAAAGTTTGATATGTATCATGTAGTGATAGGCGAACAGTAACTATTCATGTTCGGATAATGCTTACCGAATACCGAGTATTATTCCAGTGTTCGTCACGGCAAGAAAAACGCTCGGGTTCCCCATTGCCTTGCATTAGGTTTGTTATTGGTGATGAATACTGGAATAGAACTTTGGGATTCGTTACGAACAATCCGAACACGAACAGTTACTATTCAAAAATGTAGAAAACGGAGGCACTCACCAGTTTTGTAGAATTTTTACACATCACATTTATTTTGGCATAGGGGGAGGGTGCTGGGGGAGCGTGCACACGGACAACGGCTGTTTCGCACTGGTTACCGATGCTTCCACGGGTCCAAGGCATTTTTGAATTATTCCACCCATCTAAGCTTTAATGAATAGTGCCTAGTGTTCCTTCTTTATTGATGAATAGTTACTATTCGCTCATCACTATACATATGGAACCTGATTTTTTTTGCGCACCCATAGACTTGAATGCTGAATCTCATCCAAATTACAGAAGAGACTAGTGTATGCTACAAATTATTTTATAAGGATATTCGGTTTGTGTAAAAAATGGTCATCTTGACAATTTAATATCATTGATCCTAATGTGGTCATGCCATGTCGTTTTTTTCCGCAGTCTTCAGACTGAAAATGCAGTCGTGTGAACGTAGCCTCATGTGAAGATTCATGGATGTTATCTTGGATTAATGTAAACTTTTATTTTTGCACAGGTCTATGCGTTTCGGGAGGCTCCGCTCCCTTCCTCAGGACCGACAGGCAGGTTGCCTGTCGGTCCTGAGGAAGGGAGCGGAGACTCCTGAAACGCGTAGACCTGTTCAAAAATAAAAGTTTACATTAATCCAAGATATCATCAGCGATCATTGGCGCGGTGTATGAAAGCCCCGTTCTACTACCTCTCTCTGTTATCAGCCGCCTGGGGTACTGCTGTCGTGATCCAGATTTATACTGTTACAGGTGTTGTGACTGTCACAACCCTACTTGGTGAGTAGGATTGCTCTGTTTTCCGCCCCTAGTCTACCGGGGTAAGACCCTATTGCGCTTTTTCTCCACAGGCCCCCCTTTTTTTCTGTAGGTTGTACATCATGACAAGGGAGTGCATACAGAGTCTCATCTCTGAGTATATTGTTGCTATACTGTCCTATCTCCAGCAATTATTATATGTCCCAATGATAATGAGATCACTCTGCAGACACTGTTCCAGTCTACACGGCAAATCTGAAAATGAGCTGCGGAAAACAGAAAATGTCAGCCGTGTACTCCAGAGGTTGCTGTGAGATAATTGTTAAAATAATATGTAATATTGGGATTATACATTTCATTTCATATTATATTTGCTGCAAGGATGGAGAACCTTGCACATATTGACAAAATCTATTGTTAAAGGGAATCTTTCACCAAGTTTTTCAATGTAATTTGATGTAGGGACAGAGACCTTGATTCCAGCGATGGATCACTTAGTTTACTGGGTGCAGAAGTTGTGATACAATCACAGTTTTCTCTGCAGATCTAGCAGAGCTGTGAATGCTGAGCTGTGTATAACCCCACCCACACCACTGATTGCCAGATTTCTGTGTACACTGTGTAAAAGAACAAAGCTGCCAATCAGTGGTGGGTGCAAGGTTGGACCATGAGGCATGGGACACCTAGTCCTCTAGTAATAGTCTCCTGCTGTTAAATCATTGATTTTATGGAAAAGCACAGGCTAGTGACACATTTCTGGAATCAGGTTTTGAGCCTGAACATCAGGGTGCTGTCACATGGAGTTTTGCCCAAACTTCTCCAACTACCATGGAGGCATTGGGCGCTGTTCAGATTGCAGATTCTGACACTTCACCCAATGGTTTCTCTGGTGTCTGGGATCAACTCAGGCAGATTCAGATGTCGACCTGCTGAGTGCTGATTCATAGGCAGGCTAGCGGGTGTTAATCTGTGCTGGTCTGTTTGCTCATTTGGCCACATGTTGTGAGGAGGCCTATCACATCTGCTCCCCTCCTGTTTGTGCTGGTTGAAGCCTTCCACCCATGCCAGCTATAGCTTATTCTATGTTAGTCTGTGAATTGTGGTGCCCCAGACTTACTAGTGAAAATTGTGCTCTTTGCTTGTTGTGGTTGCAGAGTTTACCACTGTTGTTTTGTGGCTTCCTTCCTGCTCTTGTTTTACCTCCTGAATCTTGTCTTTACCTTTGAGTATGTGTGCTGCGTGACAGAGTTTTGGTTTTCCCTTGTCTGCCTTTATCTGTGGGCTTAATCATACTACTGTCCCGTCCCTCCCTGGGGGAGGGGGAATCAGCTCAGGACTGGTCAGAAGCAGGGCCAGGAAAGGGGCTCAGGCCTCTCCAGCATCAGGAGTATCCGTGAGATTAGGGATAGCGTAGGGTCCCCTAGCTTGAAGGAGAGCTTAAGTGCGACTCAGGCCTCTCCACCATCAGGAGTATCCCCTAGATTAGGGACAGCATAGGGCCACTAGCTTTGAGGGAGAGTTTAAGTACCCCGGTTCCCTGCTATCCCATTGTCATTGTGATATGTGCTCTCAGATTACATAGCATCAAATAGCTGATACATTCTCTTTAAAGATATGTTCAAGGACTTTCATTTTAATAGCCAATTCATACAGCCATTTACACACATGTACACAGACGACACATACACACAGAACAGCTCAAGAAACACAACACCAGATACCAATATACAGCACACAACAAGGAAGAGATAGTGCACAGGGGTGAAAGACGTCAAATAATGCAACACATACAATATACAAATGCGGAACGATGACATACAACAGATATGTTGGAAAGCGCTCCACTGCTCCTGTTAGCACCACTAACCATAGACAGATGTTCATTTCACCGCACTCCCGGGCCTATTTCTTGTTTACTAAATAAAGAGGACTCGCCATATTACCAGACAAAGCTGTGAATAGTCTGCAGTGGCTGTATCTGGTAGTGGAGCTCAGTCCCCTAACAGCTGCAGTACCTGGCTTGGCCACCGCTTAATGTGTGGTGCTGTGCTTGATTAACAATAACAGAGCAACAGAAAAGCTAATGGTGGCCAATGCGTGCCACGTCTTCTCCTTGGCTCTTTCTCATGGTCTGCACACCCCATTGCTTACATATATAATCATCCTCATTTTTTAAGAATATTCTTGAAATAGTCTTTAGGTGAATGCGTTACCCCAAACTTCCGGGGTATCACATAACTAACGTCAGTAACGCATTCATTCCACTTGTGTAAATGGCTCCGAGCGCTCGCAGTTTACGTAACTGCCTGGGGTATGACAGCTAAAAGTCCACATTTATACTGCATTGATTTCACGTCTCATTTTCGGAGTCAGCCGCAGCCTGTCTGTCACGTATTGAAGAATCTTATCTATGAATGCGCGAGCTGTCAAGCGGATTACAGAGCGATTGTATGAAACGTGACGATTCCAGGAATATACTAACAAGAGGCAGAAACTATTTGAAGAACTGGTGAATTATGTAATAGGAAAGGCTTTATACTTTTTATACTTATATATAGAACATTTATTTTTACACCTGTTTGTAATATGCCCAGATTAAAAATTCCACTGAGTAATAATGTTATTTTTTACATTCTAGGTGAGGCTTTATACAGCTCCTATGTAAGTGAGCCATCTCACAGCTAAATGATGAGCACCTCTTATGACCATTTTAATGAAATAGTGTCCGACGACCCAACAAGCCACTAATTGTCTCCTTTGCTCCCAATATGTCCTTCACCAAATGAAGAAGCCAGGAGTCTGATGAGGAGCACAAGGCTGAGTAAAGGGGGCTTTACACGCTGCGACATTGCTATTGATGTCGCTAGCGTTCGCACCCGCTCCCGTTGGATGTGCGTCACGGGCAAATCGCTGCCCGTGGCGCACAACATCGCTAGGACCTGTCACACTACTTACCTTCCTAGTGATGTCGCTGTGGCCGGCAAACCGCCTCCTTTCTAAGGGGGCGGTTCGTGCGGCATCACAGTGACGTCACACGGCAGCCGTCCAATAGAAGCGGAGGGGCGGAGAGCAGCCGAAAGAAAGTGACGCCCACCTCGTTGCCGGAGGACGCAGGTACGGTGTTGTTCCTCGTTCCTGCGGTGTCACGCATAGCGATGTGTGCTGCCTCAGGAACGACGAACAACCTGCATCCTGCAACAGCAACGGTATTTGGGATTAGAACGACGTGTCAACGATTAAAGTTGGCTTTACACGCTACGAGATCGCTACAGTGATCTCGTTGGGGTCACGGATTTTGTGACGCACATCCAGCCGCTGTAGCGATGGCTTTGCGTGTGACACCTATGAGAGATTTTAAGGAAGAAAAATTTCCAGCGCGGTCCAAGTTCTCATATAAAAAGTCATCTTTATTGATCAATCCATGAGAGCATGATTAAGACTCACGTCGAAACGCGTAGCTTTGGCTTTGTGGGGGTCCTAATAACATCCATGCTATATTTTGCTGACCGCCTGTAAACCCCTATTTTATGGATTGATCAATAAAGATGACTTTTTATATGAGAACTTGGACCGCGCTGGAAATTTTTCTTCCTTGATTCTTCTATGGCAGCCTAGCCTTCCGTGCGCAGCCTTGGATATACAGCGGATCACAGCAACTCGGTGAGCTGATTTTTTTCTTCTATGAGAGATTTTGTATCGTCGCAAAAATGTGCAAAATCGCTCATCGGCGACATGGGGGTCCATTCTCAAATATCGTTACTGCAGCAGTAACGAAGTTATTCCTGGTTCCTGCGGCAGCACACATCGCTCCGTGTGACGCCGCAGGAACGAGGAAGCTCTCCTTACCTGCCTCCCGGCCACAATGCGGAAGGAAGGAGGTGGGCGGGATGTTCGTCCCGCTCATCTCCGCCCCTCCGCTTCTATTGGGCGGCGGTTCAGTGACGCTGCAGTGACGTTGCTGTGACGCTGAACAAACCACCCCCTTAGAAAGGAGGCGGATCGCCGGTCACAGCGACGTCGCACGGAAGGTAAGTAGTGTGACGGGTCCGGGCGAAGTTGTGCGACACGGGCAGCGATTTGCCCGTGTCGCACAACAGATAGGGGTGGGTACGCACGATGGCGATATCGGTACCGATATCACAGTGTGTAAAGCGGCCTTTACGATTAGGTGAGTAATTTTGATCGTTAGTGGTCGTTCGTACGTTTCACACGCAACGGCGTCGCTAACGAGGCCGGATGTGCGTCACGAATTCCTTGACCCCAACGACATCTCGTTAGCAATGTCGTTGCGTGTAAACCCCACTTAAGTTCCACAATCCTGGGACCAATAAGAGGTGTTAAAAAGTAGTGGACAACCCCTTTTCCTGTTTTCCTCCTTGAAATTAAAAGGACTGGGGGGTTAAATTTTAATTTCCTGACTCTTGTCTCCAATAATGTCATATCATCAGATGATTGCCCGAGTTTGGCCAACTTTAATTCAATGTATATGAAAGGCTTTATGATGTCCACCAGTCACTTAAAGAGGACCAACCAGCAGGATTTGGCTTTATGAAGTAAAGGCAGTGCCATACAGGCACTAAGATGCAGAATCCAGGCATACCTTTAAGGGTATGTTCACACTTCCATTGTTTGGCTTCCGTCAGGTCCGTCGTTTGCGACGCAACGGCGTATCTGGCGGTTTTTAGATGTCAACTGATTCAACGGATGTGTAAGGCTATGTTCACATTTCTGTTTTTTTGCATCAGTCACCTGCATTGCTTGACGCTTATGACTGATGCGTTGTACAATGGGTGACAAGAATTGTCATGAGAAAGCGGATTCCGTTGGTGAAATACTTTCAGTATAAAAACGAGAGCGAGAGCGATCAGCTGATTGCCCGGCGACCGGCTATTGTGAACGATCAGCTGATCTCCCGACAGCAGGCTTTTATGAGAGCAATCGTTCCCAATAGCCGGCCGCCGGGTGATCAGCTGATTGCTTACAGAAGCCGGCCGCTGGGTGATCAGCTGATCGCTTCCAGAAGCCGGCCGCCGGGTGATCAGCTGATCGTTCACAGCAGTCGGCTGCTGGGTGATCAGCTGATTGCTTACAGAAGCCGGCCGCTGGGTGATCAGCTGATCGCTTACAGAAGCCGGCCGCTGAGTGATCAGCTGATCGTTCACAGAAGCCGGCCACTGGTTGATCAGCTGATCGTTCACAGAAGCCGGCCGCTGGGTGGTCAGCTGATCGCTTACAGAAGCCGGCCGCTGAGTGATCAGCTGATCGTTCACAGAAGCCGGCCACTGGTTGATCAGCTGATCGCTTACAGAAGCCGGCCGCTGGGTGATCAGCTGATCGTTCACAGAAGCCGGCCGCTGGGTGATCAGCTGATCGTTCACAGAAGCCGGCTGCCAGGTGATCAGCTGATCGCTTACAGAAGCCGGCCGCTGGGTGATCAGCTGATCGTTCACAGAAGCCGACTGCCAGGTGATCAGCTGATCGTTCACAGAAGCCGGCCGCCGGGTGATCAGCTGATCGTTCACAGAAGCCGGCCGCTGGGTGATCAGCTGATCGTTCACAGAAGCCGGCCGCTGGGTGATCAGCTGATCGTTCACAGAAGCCGGCTGCCAGGTGATCAGCTGATCGCTTACAGAAGCCGGCCGCTGGGTGATCAGCTGATCGTTCACAGAAGCCGGCCGCTGGGTGATCAGCTGATCGTTCACAGAAGCCGGCCGCCGGGTGATCAGCTGATCGTTCACAGCAGCCGGCCGCCGGGTGATCAGCTGATTGCTCACAGAAGCTGGCTGCCAGGTGATCAGCTGATTGCTCACAGAAGCCGGCCGCTGGGTGATCAGCTGATCGTTCACAGAAGCCGGCTGCCAGGTGATCAGCTGATTGCTCACAGAAGCCGGCCGCTGGGTGATGAACTGATCGCTCACAGAAGCCAGCCGCTGGGTGGTCAGCTGATCGTTCACAGAAGCCGGCCGCCAGGTGATCAGCTGATCGCTCACAGAAGCCGGCCGCTGGGTGATCAGCTGATCGTTCACAGAAGCCGGCTGCCAGGTGATCAGCTGATCGCTCACAGAAGCCGGCTGCCAGGTGATCAGCTGATTGCTCACAGAAGCCGGCCGCTGGGTGATCAGCTGATCGTTCACAGAAGCCGGCTGCCAGGTGATCAGCTGATCGTTCACAGAAGCCGGCTGCCAGGTGATCAGCTGATCACTCACAGAAGCCGGCCGCTGGGTGATCAGCTGATCGTTCACAGAAGCCGGCTGCCAGGTGATCAGCTGATCGCTCACAGAAGCCGGCTGCCAGGTGATCAGCTGATTGCTCACAGAAGCCGGCCGCTGGGTGATCAGCTGATCGTTCACAGAAGCCGGCTGCCAGGTGATCAGTTGATCGCTCACAGAAGCCGGCCGCTGGGTGATCAGCTGATCGTTCACAGAAGCCGGCTGCCAGGTGATCAGCTGATCGCTCACAGAAGCCGGCTGCCAGGTGATCAGCTGATTGCTCACAGAAGCCGGCCGCTGGGTGATCAGCTGATCGTTCACAGAAGCCGGCTGCCAGGTGATCAGCTGATCGCTCACAGAAGCCGGCTGCCAGGTGATCAGCTGATTGCTCACAGAAGCCGGCCGCTGGGTGATCAGCTGATCGTTCACAGAAGCCGGCTGCCAGGTGATCAGCTGATCGTTCACAGAAGCCGGCCGCTGGGTGATCAGCTGATTGCTCACAGAAGCCGGCCGCTGGGTGATCAGCTGATTGCTCACAGAAGCCGGCTGCCAGGTGATCAGCTGATCGTTCACAGAAGCCGGCCGCTGGGTGATCAGCTGATCGTTCACAGAAGCCAGCTGCCAGGTGATCAGCTGATCGTTCACAGAAGCCGGCCGCTGGGTGATCAGCTGATCATTCACAGAAGCCGGCCGCTGGGTGATCAGCTGATCGTTCACAGAAGCCGGCCGCTGGGTGATCAGCTGATCGTTCACAGAAGCCGGCCGCTGGGTGATCAGCTGATTGTTCACAGAAGCCGGCCGCCGGGTGATCAGCTGATCGTTCACAGAAGCCGACTGCCAGGTGATCAGCTGATCGTTCACAGAAGCCGGCCGCTGGGTGATCAGCTGATCGTTCACAGAAACCGGCTGCCAGGTGATCAGCTGATCGTTCACAGAAGCCGGCCGCTGGGTGATCAGCTGATCGTTCGGCCGCCGAGAGAGAGACATTGATTTGAATGATTAAACACAAGAGCTGAGCATGCGCAGTGAAAACAGAAGGATTCCGCTGCTCAAAAAAGTTACATGCTGTGTTCCTGCCGCCCGACGGTCAGTCGTTCCACGCAAGGGCATCAGTCACAATCCGCCACTCATACAAGTCTATGGGAACAACAGAATCCGCCAAACTGATTGCATTGTTTATCAGAGCGGCGGATTGTGACTGATCCTAAACAACGGAAATGTGAACATAGTCTGATTTCACAGGATTACGTTCACAGGAATCCTGGGAAAAAACTGATCCATCGCATCTGTTACATCCGTTGGGCATTTGTTTTACGTCTGATCGGTCGTGATCCGTTTGTGTTTGGGACAGCCCAATGGGAGTGCCAAACATACTGGGCATGCTCAGTAGAGCATGACAGAATCCAGCACTGGATTCCATCGTGTGACGGATTATGGCGGAATCCAGCACCATAGACGTCCATTATAGCTTGTGACTTATGGCGACGGACACCTGCGGAGTGCATTTTTTTGCCACTCCAAAAAACGTTACATTCAGCGTTGCTGCCGCATGACGGTCAGTCACTAAATGACTGATCCGCCACCCGGTGGATGCAACACAAGGTCATCAGTAACAATCCGTCGTTAATATAAGTCTATGGGGAAAAAACAGATTCCTGCAAAATATTTTGCAGTATACCATAATTCCTCAAGGCAACGGATTGCGACGGAAGCAAAACAGCGGAAGTGTGAACTTAGCCTTATAGAAAGGTTGGTTGACTAAATCTCTTTAATCAGAGTTGCAGAAATGCCCTGCACTTTGATTGACAGGTGCAATGGGGACGGGCCTTTGTGGGTCGGGCTTCGGTGTTTATTTCTCCTCCTCCATCATCCTTCTGGCTCGCCCCCTTTTCTTTATTTGAATATCGGCGTGTTCTTATTGCCACAGTATCTTCATTAAAATAGTGTCGGAGTCTGCGCACTTCATATAGCAAAATCCTGCTGGAAGGACCTCTTTAAACAGAATGTATCATTGGAAAAACACCTATGCCTTATAACAGGTATGATGTTAATGTTAAACGTATTTTTGGTCATTATTTTTCATTCCATGATCTGTATTTACAAAATAATTAGAAACCTTGCAATGTTTACACCGACCACTGAGGCTATTCTAGACTCAAACTTCCCCTTCTTAGGAAATCTATATGTATCTTGCAGTGATAGACTGATTCAGACACTATCTGTTGTATTGAAGCTTCTAATGAGTGTGTGCAAAGAAAGTATTTTGAAGGGAAGGGGAGGAGGTGAGCTGTGATATCACTTATTGTGATTGATGGATCCTATGTCATCTACTGTAAATAGAGGTTTTATATGTCAGTGGGCTCAGTGGTTAGCACTTTAGTCTTGTGGTGGCTCGGTGGTTAGCACTGCAGTCTTGTGGTGGCTCAGTGGTTAGCACTGCAGTCTTGCTAACTGAGGCTATTCTAGACTCAAACTTCCCCTTCTTAGGAAATCTATATGTATTTTAGCAGTGATAGACTGATTCAGACAGTATCTGTTGTATTGAAGCTTCTAATGAGTGTGTGCAAAGAAAGTATTTTGAAGGGAAGGGGAGGAGGAGAGCTGTGATATCACTTATTGTGATTGATGGATCCTATGTCATCTACTGTAAATAGAGGTTTTATATGTCAGTGGACTCAGTGGTTAGCACTGCAGTCTTGTGGTGGCTCGGTGGTTAGCACTGCAGTCTTGCTAACTGAGGCTATTCTAGAATCAAACTTCCCCTTCTTAGGAAATCTATATGTATTTTAGCAGTGATAGACTGATTCAGACACTATCTGTTGTATTGAAGCTTCTAATGAGTGTGTGCAAAGAAAGTATTTTGAAGGGAAGGGGAGGAGGTGAGCTGTGATATCACTTATTGTGATTGATGGATCCTATGTCATCTACTGTAAATAGAGGTTTTATATGTCAGTGGGCTCAGTGGTTAGCACTGCAGTCTTGTGGTGGCTCGGTGGTTAGCACTGCAGTCTTGTGGTGGCTCAGTAGTCAGCACTGCAGTCTTGTGTGGGCTCAGTGGTTAGCACTGCAGTCTTGCAGCGCTGGGGTCCTGGGTTCAATACCCACCAAGGACACCATCTGCAAGGAGTTTGTATGTTCTCCCCGTTTTTACATGGGTTTCCTCCGGGAACTCCGGTTTCCTCCCACACTCCAAAGACATACAGATAGGGACTGTAGATTGTGAGCCCCAATGGGGACAGTGATGCCAGTGTATGTAAAGCGCTGTGGAATTAATAGCGCTATATAAATGAATAAATATTCTTATTATTATTATTATTGTTATCTGGTTTGTGATTATAATGAGACTGCTGAAAAGTCTTCTGAGCGTGGAGCAGAAGGGTTAGTGGCCAATGTGAGAATTGAAAGAATTCTATTTGTTTTTTGTTTTTTATACAGATGAAAACAAAACATTGGCAAAAAAGTTTAAAAAATTCATTTAAGACAAAAACTTCATTTAAATAAAAGGTCATTTTCTGATTCACTTCTGTTAAAGGGGTTTTCCAATTGCTAGGTGGATTTTAGGAAACTCCTTTACTCTCCTCGATGTAAGAAAACAAAATATATATATTGACTGTGGTCACATCAAGGGTTTATAATGGACACTATAAGGACTGTCAGCTCAGGAGTACAATGAATCCTATTGACCAAAAATGGGGTTTGTTTGGATTTCTGTAGTCTTCGTCGCATGAATAGTGCTCCATACTTTGCTATTCCTGCCATCAAAAGAGGCGAAGACCCAGATGGAAAACTTAAATCCAGATTTGAACAAAGTCTAACAGGATTAAAAACTATTTTTACTGCTTTCTCCACAAGTTTTATGGAAGGCAAATTCATGTCTCATCATCCTGCAAATCAATCGCAGACACTAAAGGCCCCGTTACATGGTGCGACCTATCGTGTGATCCCAAAAGTGATTGCACCTGCCCCCGTCGTTTGTGCGTCACGGGCAATTAGTTGCCCGTGGCGCACAAAGTCGGTAACCCCCGTCACACGCACTTACCTCCAGGACGACCTCGCTGTGGGCGGCGAACATTCTCTTCCTGAAGGGGGAGGGACGTTCGGCGTCACAGCGACGTCACACAGCGGCCGGCCAATAGAAGCGGAGGGGCGGAGATGAGCGTAACATCCCGCCCACCTACTTCCTTCCGCATTGCCGGAGGACGCAGGTACGGTGTTGTTCGTCGTTCCTGGGGTGTCAATCGGAGCGATGTGTGCTGCCCCGGGAACGATGAACCACCGGCGCGCAGAAGGAGGAACGACATTATGAAAATGAACAACGAGCAACGATAGGTGAGTATTTTTGCTCGTTCACACGCTACGATATCTCTAACAATGCCGGATGTGTGTCACTAACGACGTGACCCCGACTACATATCGTTAGATATATCGTCCCGTGTAACGGGGCCTTAACTGTCACAAGTGTGTCACGGCCTGATGTGATCTCTGGGATTGCAGATCTTCTTTAGTGCCCACTCATCGTTTATCCTGAGTTGGAGCTTATTTAATTCCATCCGTTACTGAAGGGGTTAAGGTTCCTTTCTATCCTGCTGCAAACTAACACCTAGCTGTAATCTCAGCTACAGCCATTCCCTTCTTTTATACATATCCGATCCTCACTCCTCCCTAAGCAGGCTGTAGCTCATATTTATGCTGTCCTCTTTTAGGGAGCCTGTCTCTGGAGAAGCTGCGGTGTTCCTTCTGTTGCAGCTGAGAAGTTCCTGCTGGAGAAGCCATGAAGTGTTGTTTGTTGTGTCTTTCTCCGCCTGTTTGTCTTACCTTCCTTGTGTTGTCTTATTCCAGTGGCGAGACTAGCGTCTCGCTGGCCTTCACTAGTCAAGGTGAGTTCAGGTCCAGCGTGGGCCTAGGGGGAAGAACTCATCTAAGGACGTTTGGGAGTGCAGAGATCAGCCTCAGGTGAGTGTTAGGAGTAGAGATGAGCGGTTCCATTATGGATCGGTACACCAGCAGAAAACGAGTCTAACTCCACAGGCTCGATCTTGTCCTGAACCCCGGATCAAGTCACTGATTGGCAGTTTGAGTCTCCGCCCACTTATAGCCAGCCATAAGCAGATCACTTCAATTAGGGTGAACGGGCTTTTTCAAAATTTTTTTTTGTTACACACTACACGTGATCATGCTGTTGTTACCCGCAGTGTGCGCCGTTCAAACAGTGCAAGCGGCTCGCACAGGGCTGAGCACCGAGTGTACCTGAGCATTGCTCACGCAAGTTTTGTTCGCAAGTTTTGCATCCGAACCTTGATTTTAAAATTTGGTGTTCGGTTCGAAAACCAAACCTCAGGTTCGCTCATCTCTAGTTAGAAGGTGACCCCTCTCTCTAGCGCCTGGTTTTTCCCATTGTGTGGCGCCACTTAGGCTAAGTTCACACATCCGTTGTTTTGCATCAGTCACAATCTGTCGCCTTGAGGAATTACGGTATCCTGCAAAATAGTTTGCAGAAATCCGTGTTTTCCTCATAGGCTTCTATTAGTGATGGATTGTGACTGATGGCCCTGCGTTGCATCCGCCGCGTGACGGATTAGTCATTTAGTGACTGACCGTCAGGCGGGAGCAACGCTGAATGCAACGTTTTTTGGTGCGGTAAAAAAACGCACTCCGTAGATGTCCGTCACAAGCTATAATTAATGTCTATAGTGCTGGATTCTGCCATAATCCGTCACATAACAGAATCCAGCGATGGATTCCGTCATGCTCTACTGGGCATGCCCAGCATGTTTGGCACTCTCACTGGGCTGTCCCAAACACAAGTGGATCACGACGGATCCGTCATAAAACAGACACACAGCGGATGTAACAGACGCGGCTGATCAGTTTTTTCCACAGGATTCCTGTGAACGGAAATAACACAACCGTTGCATCAGTTGACATCTAAAAAACGACGGATCCATTGTTGCGTCGCAAGACGGACCTGACGGATTTAAAAAAAATGGAAGTGTGAACTTAGCCTTACTGGGTGTCCTTTTGCACCCAACGTAACACTTATTGCATGGATCTGCTATGGCATGTGTTGTGACAATGAATATCTCACTATCCATAGGATCGGGTCCCTATAAATATGTCTTGCTGTGCCATCCCCGGTATATGACTTCCTTTCCCAAAAAACGGTCATCACTCCAATACAGGCGATATGTTTCAAATAAATCTTTATTGTTGCACAAAACACCATTGATGTGTATAATTACATAAGGAATAAAGCGACGTTTCACTCTTTAACTCTTCTTCAGGCCTCATTGGTTGAACCAAGGATTTGGGCCAGCGGTGGTCACTCGGAGAATTGGAAAACTCTGTGTCATGGCAATCGAAATAATGTTTATCAAGACTTTGATTTGTCATGAATCTTATGGTAAAGAATAGGGATGATCGAATACCACAAATATTCGGCTTCGCGAATATCCGATGAATAGGTCGCCGCTATGTGAATATTCGATTCACAATGTAAGTCTAGGGGAAACCCGAATAGTTGTTATTCGGGTTTCCCATAGACTTACATTCTGCATCAAATATTTGTGAATAGTCGAATAGCAGTGACCTATTCAGCGAATATTCGCAAAGCCGAATATTTGTGGTATTCGATCATCCCTAGTAAAGAAGTCTAAAGGCCCCGTTACACGCATGTATCGCCGGGGTCACGGATTCCGTGACGCACATCCGGTATCGTTAGCAACGTCGTTGCGTGTGACAGCAACGAACGAGTGTTAACGATGGAAAATACTCACCTTATCGTTGACACGTCGTTCCTTTTCAAAATATCGTTGATTGTAGAGGTCTCCGGTTGTTCATCGTTCCCGGGGCAGCACACATCGCTACGTGTGACACCTCGGGAACGACGAACTGCAGCTTACCTGCGGCCGCCGGCAATGTGGAGGGAAGGAGGTGGGCAGGATGTTACGCCCGCTCAGCTTCGCCCCTCCGCTTCTATTGGGCGGCTGCCGTGTGACGTCGCTGTGACGTCGCACGAACCGCCCCCTTAGAAAGGAGGTGGTTCGCCGGACACAGCGACGTCGCTAGGCAGGTAAGTCCTGTGTGACGGCTCCAACTGATTTTGTGCGCCACGGGCAGCGATTTGCCCGTGATGCACAAACGATGGGGGCGGGTGCTTAGACCAGCGATATCGCTAGCGATATCGTTGTGTGTAACACCCCCTTTAGTCTAAAGGGTGCTTTACACGCTGCGGCATCGCTAACGATATATCGTCGGGGTCACGGTGGTTGTGACGCACATCCGGCGCCGTTAGTGCCATCGCAGCGTGTGACAGCTAGGAGTGACGAGCAACGATCAGAAAAACGGCAAAAATCGTTGATCATTGCCACGTCGCTCCTTTTCCAAATGTCATTGCTGTTGCATGCTGCTGGTTGTTCCTCGTTCCTGCGGCATCACACATCGCTATGTGTGACACCACAGGAACGATGACCATCTCCTTACCTGCGTCCAACGGCAATGAGGAAGGAAGGAGGTGGGTGGCATGTTCCGGCCGCCCATCTCCGCCCCTCCTCTGCTATTGGCCGGCCGCTTAGTGACGTCGCTCTGACGCCGAACGCACCTCCCCCTTGAAGGAGGGATTGTTCGGCAGTCACAGCGATGACGCTGACCATTTATGTGTGTGTGACGCTGCTGTAGCAATAATGTTCACTACGGCAGTGATCACCACATGTCGCACGTACGATGGGGGGCGGGTGCTATCGCGCACGACATCGCTATCAATCGCTAGCGATATCGCAGCGTGTAAAGCACCCTTAAAGGGAACCAATCATCAGGATTTTCGTGTATAAGCTGCAGCCAGTGCAGTACTGGCACTATCATGCACAGTGTGTACATACCATTGGGGTGCAGCTCGGGTGTTTAGGCAGTGAAATTCATCTTTATAAAGTTTGAAATTTCGTGCACTTTTTGATTGACGTGTGCACCTCTGCAGATAATGTCTGGGCGGGTTATGCAGGAGTTCCCCGCCCCCCCACCAGCCTGTTCCTCCCTCTCTCCTGATGTCCGGGCGGGTTATGCACGTGTTCCCCGCCCCCCCGCGCCGCCTGTTCCTCCCTCCCTCCCTCTGGCTGTATGTAAATATCTAATCTTCAGAAACATGGCGCCGGAGTGGGCCTCTGCGCACAGCGCTTATCTCCGGCGCCATGTTTCTGAAGCCCGCATCACACAGCTTGGTGTTAGAGGGCGGCGCATGCGCCCTCGCTCCTTCAGATCCCGTTGTGACCGCAGGAGCGAGCGCGATCACAACAGGACTGCAGAACAGCTGATCGGAGGACGCGATTACCTGCTGCTCCTGTATCGTGCCGCCCCAGGACACCGGGCCAACACACCAGCCGGTGAGACATCGCTGTGGCGCCGCCCTCTCAGACACCAAGTTGTGTAATGCGGGGGCTTCAGAAACATGGCGCCGGAGATAAGCGCTATGCGCAGAGGCCCACTCCGGCGCCATGTTTCTGAAGATTAGATATTTACATACAGCCAGAGGGAGGGAGGGAGGAACAGGCGGCGCGGGGGGGGGGGGCGGGGAACACGTGCATAACCAGCCCGGAGAGAGGGAGGAACAGGCTGGTGGGGGGGCGGGGAACTCCTGCATAACCCGCCCGGACATTATCTGCAGAGGTGCACACGTCAATCAAAAAGTGCACGAAATTTCAAACTTTATACAGTTGTATTTCACTGCCTAAACACCCGAGCTGCCCCCTGATGGTATGTACACACTGTGCATGATAGTGCCAGTACTGCACTGGCTGCAGCTTATACACGAAAATCCTGATGATTGGTTCCCTTTAAGAATCTTATGGTAAGTCTAGAAGCTATAGTGGTTGATTAAAAGGCAATGATCACTTTACCCATCACCACCCCAAGTGATCACATACTTAGTCTAAAAACGGTCATCCAGTCTAAGATCACGGCTAGTCTGTTGGGTTTGCCTTCACCATTTCTGAAAATTATACCAAACCGCTAATTAAATCTGTTCTCAAATGCTCCATCCGAAAAGCTCAGATACTATTTGCCCACAGTGATTCTTTAGACGATGATAAAAAAAAAAATCCCAACATGTTAAAGTATGTTTTCACCTCAATTTAAAGTTTAGGTGAAAGGCATATGCATGAACTTAAGCAATTAAAGCGTCCTTATATAGACACTTATTAAAGTATTTATACATATTATCTTAAATCTACATCTATCATTTTGCCAATTAAAATTAGGACCGTAATTGCAATTAAGTAATTTAATTGCCAATTGAACAGCAAAATTGCTAAGTGACTAATTTTAATGCCTATTTTAATTACCAATCATGACTGGGGAGGGAGCTAATCAAGTTATATCAAGCAGTACCTGGGTAATGATGTGAGTAAAATGAAGATCAAGCGCAGAGTGCTAAAATCCTGAAAATGCCTAGTACTCAGTGATGAAGAGTTAGAACAAGTCGAATGTAGCAACTTCATCACATCAATTGCCTTGTGATATCAGAAAGCCTTACTAGGGATGATCGAATACCTCAAATATTCGGCTTCGCGAATATTTGCCGAATAGGTCGCCGCTATTCGACTATTCGAGAATGTAAGTCGATGGGAAACCCGAATAACAACTATTCGGAACTATTCGGGCTTCCCATAGACTTACATTGCGCATCGAATATTGGCATAGCGGCGACCTATTCGTCGGATATTCGCGAAGCCGAATATTTGAGGTATTCGATCATCCCTAATCCTTACCTTTTCTACTGTCCATATATATATATCCATTTATGTTTTTTCCGCTAGTCCTCATTTCCTTTTATACGTCACCATAATCATTTATCAAGTCACTTCCCTCCACAAAGTCAACATAATCTTGTCCTGCTGCTGTCATTATTCCAATCATCAGTCTATGGTGGGTTATCATTATCTACATTAAAGTATCACCTCTTTTCTGCCTTAAAGAAAGGATAACGATTTGGGAGGAGTACGCTTCCAATTTAATGGAGTTGTCCACCACTGGTGACATTTTTGGCATGGACTCTGGGATTCCAAATCCTAACGGTGTAAAATTTAGGATTTGGTTATGCTTGTCAGTTTCCATGGTCATCACGTGACTCCCAGCTGATAACATGCAGACTTGCAGTCACGTGCCAACTAGAGTCTCTCACAGTGATAAGGGATGCAGCTGACACGCTAGTTGGCATGTGACCGCCAATATGCAGATCATTAGCTTGGGGTCACTTGGTGATTGCTGGAACTGGCAAAACGCACCAGTAGGATTCGGAAAACCGTATGTCTTGCCAAAGAATTCACCAGGGGTAGACAACCCCCTTAAAAACAGCTAATTTCCCCAAAGTATAGAATCTCAAGACTGCCTATCATTCCTTATGCAGTCAAATCATTGGAATATTCAAAAGCAGTTACGATCACCCGAGCATGGTAGTGCCCGCTCATCACTAGTTACTAGTATGAGCACCTGAGCATGGTAGTACCCGCTCATCACTAGTTACCAGTACTGAGCACCTGAGCATGGTAATGCCCGCTCATCACTAGTTACGAGTACTGAGCACCCGAGCATGATAGTGCCCGCTCATCACTAGTTACGAGTACTGAGCACCCGAGCATGGTAGTGCCCGCTCATCACTAGTTACGAGTACTGAGCACCCGAGCATGGTAGTGCTCACTCATCACTAGTTACGAGTACTGAGTACCTGAGCATGGTAGTGCCCACTCATCACTAGTTACGAGTACCGAGCACCTGAGCATGGTAGTGCTCACTCATCACTAGTTACGAGTACCGAGCACCTGAGCATGGTAGTGCTCACTCATCACTAGTTACGAGTACTGAGCACCTGAGCATGGTAGTGCCCGCTCATCACTAGTTACGAGTACTGAGCACCCGAGCATGGTAGTGCTCACTCATCACTAGTTACCAGTACAGAGCACCTGAGCATGGTAGTGCCCACTCATCACTAGTTACGAGTACCGAGCACCTGAGCATGGTAGTGCTCACTCATCACTAGTTACCAGTACAGAGCACCAGAGCATGGTAGTGCTCACTCATCACTAGTTACGAGTACTGAGTACCTGAGCATGGTAGTGCCCGCTCATCACTAGTTACGAGTACCGAGCATCTGAGCATGGTAGTGCTCGCTCATCACTAGTTACGAGTACTGAGCACCTGAGCATGGTAGTGCCCGCTCATCACTAGTTACGAGTATCTAGCATCTGAGCATGGTAGTGCCCGCTCATCACTAGTTACCAGTACTGAGCACCTGAGCATGATAGTGCCCGCTCATCACTAGTTACGAGTACTGAGCACCCGAGCATGGTAGTGCCCGCTCATCACTAGTTATCACCTATCCTGTGAATGTCATAAAGATACTAAGATAGGCTACTTTGAAAACACCGCATCCTTTGCATAAGTTTTTCCCATGCGGCCAGTCCGGTTTTTGCCGCTTGCGGCATGCTACTGAGCATGCGCAGTGGCAAAAACCGCATGCGGCGGCCGGATGCGGTTATTGCCGCATCGCGCCGCATCCGGCCGCCATAGGCATGCATTGAAAAATGCGCCGCATCGGCCGAATGCGGCGCGATGCGGTTTTTTTTGCCGCACGAAAAAACGTGCCAGGCAACGTTCCATCCGGCCGCCGCATCGGCTAAATCTGCCGCATGCGGTAAAAACCGGATGGAACGCAAGGCCATGTGGCACAATGCGGCACTAATTAAAGTCTATGCAGGAAAATCGCAACCGGCAGCAAAAAAAAACGGTTGCGATTTTCCTGCAAAGTGCCGGAGTGTGCCGCATTGCAAAAACCGGAGGTGTGAAAGTAGCCATAGCGATATTTTTACCATTAATTATACCAGAACCAGGGGCGTAACGACCGCGGTCGCAGCGGTCGCCATCGCGACCGGGCCCGGGCAGTTTGGGGCCCGCGGGGACCCGACAGATCAGCAGCCAGCTCCTCTGTGAGAGAGAAGCTGCGCTGATCTGTCACAGTGCACGCGCCCACTATATGACCCGCTGCCGCCCCCGACACCGGGCCCTCCTGCCCGATGTCAGCGGCGGCACCGGGGCCCCCCTCCCCCGTCACCGCGCACAGTAATAATGAAGCATAGAGCGGCCAGCGCCGCTCTGCATCATCATACTCCCCCTGTGCCTGCGCGGTGACGTCACTCCTGTGCGACTGCTGTGCTGAGTGCACAGAGCGCAGGGAGGGAGGACGCCGACCGGAGCACCGGGAGAGAGAGGAGGACGAGCAGCAGTGGAAGGAGGAGAGCAGGGAGTACAGCAGCAGTGGAACAAGGAGACGTCAGGACAGAGCAGCAGTGGAAGGAGAAGATCGGTGAGTACTTGTTTTTTTTTTTTTATATATATAAAGTGAGTACACGGTGGTCAGAGGCCTGGGGTGGGGAGGCTGCATGATACTGTACATGGAGGCCTGGGGTGGGGAGGCTGTATGATACTGTACATGGAGGCCTGGGGTGGGGAGGCTGCATGATACTGTACATGGAGGCCTGGGGTGGGGAGGCTGCATGATACTGTACATGGAGGCCTGGGGTGGGGAGGCTGCATGATACTGTACATGGAGGCCTGGGGTGGGGAGGCTGCATGATACTGTACATGGAGGCCTGGGGTGGGGAGGCTGCATGATACTGTACATGGAGGCCTGGGGAGACTGCATTATACTGTACATGGAGGCCTGGGGAGGCTGGCAGCATTATTATAGATGGAGGCCTGGGGAGGCTGGCAGCATTATTATACATGAGCCCTGGGGAGGCTGGCAGCATTATTATACATGAGGCCTGGGGAGGCTGGCTGCATTATTATACATGAGGCCTGGGGAGGCTGGCTGCATTATTATACATGGAGGCCTGGGGAGGCTGGCTGCATTATTATACATGGAGGCCTGGGGAGGCTGGCTGCATTATTATACATGGAGGCCTGGGGAGGCTGGCTGCATTATTATACATGGAGGCCTGGGGAGGCTGGCTGCATTATTATACATGAGGCCTGGGGAGGCTGGCTGCATTATTATACATGGAGGCCTGGGGAGGCTGGCTGCATTATTATACATGGAGGCCTGGGGAGGCTGGCTGCATTATTATACATGGAGGTCTGGGGAGGCTGGCTGCATTATTATACATGGAGGTCTGGGGAGGCTGGCTGCATTATTATACATGGAGGCCTGGGGAGGCTGGCTGCATTATTATACATGGAGGCCTGGGGAGGCTGGCTGCATTATTATACATGGAGGCCTGGGGAGGCTGGCTGCATTATTATACATGAGGCCTGGGGAGGCTGGCTGCATTATTATACATGGAGGTCTGGGGAGGCTGGCTGCATTATTATACATGGAGGCCTGGGGAGGCTGGCTGCATTATTATACATGGAGGCCTGGGGAGGCTGGCTGCATTATTATACATGGAGGCCTGGGGAGGCTGGCTGCATTATTATACATGGAGGCCTGGGGAGGCTGGCTGCTATATTATACATGGAGGCCTGGGAGGCTGGCTGCTATATTATACATGGAGGCCTGGAGAGGTTGGCTGCATTATTATATATGGAGGCCTGGTGAGGCTGCATAATAAACATGAAGGACACCTTATACATTGAATATAGAGGTGTAATATACATAGAGGTCTATGAGGCTGCATTATACTGGAGGTCTATAGGGCTGCATTAAAATGGAGGTCGGGGGGGGGGCTGTATAATACAAAATGAAGGGACACCTTATACATGGAATATAGGGGTGAATTATACATGGAGGAGTATGGGGCTGCATAATACCATCTGAAGTTTTATGGGGTTGTGTTATAATACATATAGGACTATGGGGGCTGCATTATAATATATGGAGGACTATGGAGGCTACCTTATACACGGACTATGGAAGTGCATTATAAAACATGGAGGACTATGTGGTGCAGTATAATATATGGAGAACTATGGGGTGAATTTTAATACATGGAGAACTATGGGAAATGCATTATAATTGAAGGGCTACTTTATACATGGAGGATTATGGGGGTGCATTATAATATATGGAGGGCTATGTATCTGCATTCTAATATATGAAGGGTTATGTGAGACCCTTTATACAATTATTTGGAAGGCTATGTGGGGGCTGTTACAGTATTTTGAGAACTTTATACAGGGGGGACAAAGATACAAGTATGGGATGGAAATGTTTTGTGCTGAGGGAAAAAGGCTCTTTCCCTCAGCAGCCAACTTTCCCATGCTCTGCTATACATCTCTCAGCACCCAGCTTTCCCATGCTCTGCTATACATCTCTCAGCACCCAGCTTTCCCATGTTCTGATATACATCTCTCAGCACCCAGCTTTCCCATGTTCTGATATACATCTCTCAGCACCCAGCTTTCCCATGTTCTGATATACATCTCTCAGCACCCAGCTTTCTCATGCTCTGATATGGGAAAGCTGGGTGCTGAGGACAAGATAAATATCAGAACATAGGAAAGCTGGGTGCTGATAGAGGGATTTCAGGGTGCTGTGGGTGAGAGCCAAGTGTCAGCGTCATTATCCTGTACCCCGAGTGTCAGTGTCATTATCCCTTACCCCATACCTCCCAACCGTCCCGGATACAGCGGGACTTTCACGCTTTACGTTGTTTGTCCCGTTGCCACGATCGGGACGGCCGGCTCCCGGGCTCCGCCCACCCACTCTCTCTCCGCCTCCCTGCTTTTCCCTCCTACCATCCCAGTAGACGTGGCATAACAGAGAGGAGCGCTGCCTGTGCTGCTGCTGGTACAGTAAAATCTCCCCAGCGCTGATTTCCCTCCCTCCCCCCCCTCACCCCCGGCCGGAGCCTGTCTGTGCGGTCGGCCGGCCGCCTGTCTGTGCGGTCGGCCGGCCGCCTGTCTGTGCGGGCGCCCCCCGGCCGCCTGTCTGTGCGGGCGCCCCTTGGCCGCCTGTCTGTGCGGGCGCCCCCCTGCCGCCTGTCTGTGCGGGCGCCCCCCTGCCGCCTGTCTGTGCGGGCGCCCCCCTGCCGCCTGTCTGTGCGGGCGCCCCCCTGCCACCTGTCTGTGAAGGCGACCGGCCACCTCACTGTGTGGGCGACCGGCCGCCTCACTGTGGCTCCCTGCGTTTCCATGCTGGAGGCCCGCCGGCTGCCTGCGTGTCCATGCTGGAGGCCCGCCGGCTGCCTGCGTGTCCATGCTGGAGGCCCGCCGGCTGCCTGCGTGTCCATGCTGGAGGCCCGCCGGCTGCCTGCGTGTCCATGCTGAATGGGTGTGGATGGGGAGTGGATATGGGCGTGACTGTGAAATGGGTGTGGTTAGGGGGCGTGGCCTAAAAATTTGCCGCGGCGCGCTGCGCGCGCCGCAAACTTTGGCCTTCTTTTCCTTCTTTAAAAGTTGGGAGGTATGCCTTACCCCAAGTGTCTGTGTATGTGGAGGGGGGGCCCAGGTCTAAACTTTGCACCGGGGCCCATCCAACTCTAGTTACGCCACTGACCAGAACCCATAATGAACCATATTAAAATCACTGGGATCCATCAGGATTTGGGATATCTGTCAATTATATTAGCTTATATACCAAACAGAAGAAGCCTTTGTGTTTCTAAAGAAATTGTAAATATATATAATAAAATTATAAAATCTGTGTTCTCATTAACTTATGATGTTATAGTATAACATCATTGTATTAGCCATATATCTTTTTTTTTTTCCTTCGGGCATAGTACGCGGTGATAGAAGCAGATCTATATGTCCTGATGAGAATCTCTCCTCTGCGCCATGTATCATAGGAGGCTCCTGACAATTTCCAGATAGCCGGGTGATTTGTGAACACAGCTGCGCATCAAGTGTCACTATTATCATGGCTCTGACAGTAGCAAAGCATCCGAAAGCAAGCGTCTTGACATGCGTGACAAACCGGATACAAAGTATCGCTCATCATTTCCTTCATTCATTGTCATGATTCAGATTTTATGTCCGAGCGACGTGTCATCCAACAGACATGTCTGATCTGCAGTGAATGTGTCTGACCGGCAGTGACCAAAACAATTGTGCACAGAACAGCTTCTTCGGAGCTCCAGGTCCTTTGGGAAAACCCTACAATAATAAAAAAAAAAAGGAAAGCATTGTATAAAAAAAAATAATTCAAAGTTTAAGGCAACGTTCCCACGAGAAGTTTTAGGTTAGTTTTTTATGTTGCATATTTTCGATGCATCAAAAAGGCAGCATCTTACAGTGTCAGCAAAGTGGATGGATTTATAGAAATCTCCTGCAGGCTGCGCTTCTTTTTTACTCCACGTAAACTGATCTGCGGTGCGTGCTTCATATCCGCAGCATATGCATTTCTCCTGCAGGTACGTTAAGTTTTCTGTGCAGCTTTGTCTCATAGGCTTGCATTAGATGCGGGAAATCTGCAGGTAAAAAATTAACACCTTGAACCCGCCGAACTGAACTTCCAATGGGCTTCTCATTTCTAGCCACAACCTATGATTCTCCAGAAGCCGGATACTATGACCGTAGTACGTGTATCCAGTTCCAAGAGGCTTAGTGCACCCCTTGTGTGGCCAAGAGGCTGAGAGCACCCCTGGTGTGGCCAAGAGGCTGAGTGCACCCCTGGTGTGGCTAAGAGGCTAAGTGCACCCTTGGTGTGGCCAAAAGGCTGAGTGCACCCCTGGTGTGGCTAAGAGGCTAAGTGCACCCATGGTGTGGCCAAGAGGTTGAGTGCACCCCTGGTGTGGCTAAGAGGCTAAGTGCACCCTTGGTGTGGCCAAAAGGCTGAGTGCACCCCTGGTGTGGCTAAGAGGCTAAGTGCACCCATGGTGTGGCCAAGAGGTTGAGTGCACCCTTAATGTGGCCAAGAGGCTGAGTGCACCATTGGTGTGGCCAAGAGGCTGAGTGCACCCTTGGTGTGGCAAAGAGGCTGAGTGCACCCTTGGTGTGGCAAAGAGGCTGAGTGCACCCTTGGTGTGGCTAAGAGGCTAAGTGCTCCCTTGGTGTGGCCAAGAGGCTGAGTGCACCCCTGGTGTGGCTAAGAGGCTAAGTGCACCCATGGTGTGGCCAAGAGGTTGAGTGCACCCTTAATGTGGCCAAGAGGCTGAGTGCACCCTTGGTGTGGCCAAGAGGCTGAGTGCACCCTTGGTGTGGCAAAGAGGCTAAGTGCACCCATGGTGTGGCCAAGAGGCTGAGAGCACCCCTGGTGTGGCCAAGAGGCTGAGTGCACCATTCTGCGCACTGGTTTTGCACGCCACCGCCTCCATCACTGGGGACTGATAGCACTTTCTTGTCTGCACAAAGCCTTGTCTGTAGAGAAAGCTGAATCCGCTCTGCCTCATTCATGAACATTGGTCAGGGTGCAACGTGAGATATATATTTTTTTTGCTTTTTCTCTTGGTAATTCCATTAAAATGATAACAGCCTTAAAATGGCTGATAACAAGGAACAATAGATTGCATTTAACTGCATGGGGAAAATCGAGATAAGATAGACTTTAGGTTTGCCGCCCCTTTAAATCAGTTCTGCATTAAGGACACATTTGTTTGAATCAGAGTAAAATGACAGCGTGGTCTTTATTAATCAATGACAAGCTGCGGCTCCGGGGCCCGATTTACATAAATGAATGATAAATGACCACCGGTCGGTGTCTATTATCAGGACTCATTTAGACGTGTTCATACGTGGTCCTCTTACATGGAGGTTACTACTTAGCAGATCTCATGAATACAACATAACGTGCCGAACGATGATTAACCATTACTGGCCCACACTGGATACAATCATACCTGGATATGAGGCGGTATGGCGGGGACATATTAAGGCTTACAGCCAAAATTCTCTGCTGGACCTCCTGGGTTCTACTGAACTAATCATGAATCTGCATAGACCCCTATGGTAATCTGTGACCAGCAGAATCATAAGTCATATTCTGGCTCCATGAAGACCACTACTATATTATAGGTGTTACAAAGCCATAATAGATCCCCCAATAAGTCTATAGGGCCTCCCAGCCTGTATACCTCCGATTTACTATGCCATGATCTAAAAGAAAGCATTTTGGAGGGTTTGGGATGTCCATATCCAGTTTTCCTAGGAATGCTTGTTTCCCAACATAATTGGGCAGTGTAAACAGGCTGCATATCACACCACAAAGGAAGAAAACACTTATTCATCAGGTGAAATAATTTTTTACATTTGCTGGAAAAACATGGTTCTAGGCAGCACAATGACCTGCAAAAATAGGATGTGTTTCCAAATAATCTATTAGTAGTGATGAGCGAGCACTACCATGCTCAGGTGCTCAGTACTCGTAACTAGTGATGAGCGGGCACTACCATGCTCAGGTGCTCAGTACTGGTAACTAGTGATGAGAGGGCACTACCATGCTCGGGTGCTCTGTACTCGTAACTAGTGATGAGCGGGCACTACCATGCTCAGGTGCTCAGTACTGGTAACTAGTGATGAGCGGGCACTACCATGCTCAGGTGCTCAGTACTCGTAACTAGTGATGAGCGGGCACTACCATGCTCGGGTGCTCTGTACTTGTAACTAGTGATGAGCGGGCACTACCATGCTCGGGTGCTCTGTACTTGTAACTAGTAATGAGCGAGCACTACCATGCTCAGGTGCTCAGTACTCGTAACTAGTGATGAGCGGGGCACTACCATGCTCTGTACTTGTAACTAGTGATGAGTGGGCACTACCATGCTCAGGTGCTCAGTACTCATAACTAGTGATGAGCAGGCACTACCATGCTCGGGTGTTCAGTACTCGTAACTAGTGATGAGCGAGCACTACCATGCTCGGGTGCTCAGTACTCGTAACTAGTGATGAGCGAGCACTACCATGCTCGGGTGCTCGGTACTCGTAACTAGTGATGAGCGGGCACTACCATGCTCGGGTGCTCAGTACTCGTAACTAGTGATGAGCGGGCACTACAATGCTCAGGTGCTCAGTACTCGTAACTAGTGATGAGCGAGCACTACCATGCTCGGGTGCTCAGTACTCCTAACTAGTGATGAGTGGGCACTACCATGCTCAGGTGCTCAGTACTCGTAACTAGTGATGAGCAGGCACTACCATGCTCGTTTGCTCTGTACTTGTAACTAGCGATGAGCGGGCACTACCATGCTCGGGTGCTCAGTACTTATAACTAGCGATGAGCGCTCAGTGCTCGTAACTAGCAATCGGATGCCCAGATGAGCGCGACTCATGCACCCAAATGTAATGGAATTCAATGGGGAAATTGAGTAATTTTCTTGAAGATTTCCTGGAAAAATACTTGAGCCCTCTATTGACTTTCATTATAGTCGGGTACTTGAGTCGCGCCTATCCGAACGTCAAACTGCTCGTTATCAGTACTGAGCACCTGACTATGGTAGTGCTCACTCATCACTATCTACCGTTTTCACCCGAAAAGAAGCCGTAGCAAGAATTTTCGGCCTTTTCAGAATAAGGCTTAAATATAAGCCCTACCCCGAAAATAAGCCCTAGTTGCTGTTCGATAATGAAGTGACCATGCTCCTAAAAAAGTTAAAGAATACTGCAAGACACTTCATTAAAGAAAGCAGACACCTATAAAAGAGAGAAGACAGCCCAAAATAGAGAAGACAGACCCCACAATCATACTCTCCAAATGGAGACTCTGTTGAATGCGAGGACCTGCAGTGGAACGCATCTAGGACCTAGTGTGGAACGCACACACACGCACATCCGGTGATACAGAACTGGCCGGTGACCTGTGACTCTGGAACGCATTGAGGACCTGTGGTGAAATGTACATACACATCCGGTGATACCGTACTGGCCGGTGACCTGGGTCTTTGTGGAACGCATTGACAACCTGTGGTGAAACGTACATACACATCCAGTGATACTATAAAGCTCAGGTGACCTGGGACTCTGTGGAACACATTGAGGACCTATGGTGGAACGTACACACACATCCGGTGATACTGTAAAGCTCCGGTGACCTGGGACTCTGTGGAACGTATTGAGGAGCTGTGGTGAAACGTACATACACATCCGGTGATACCGTACTGGCCGGTGACCTGGGTCTTTGTGGAACGCATTGAGGACTTGTGGTGGAATGTTCACACACTTCAGGTGATACTGTAAAGCTCCGGTGACCTGGGACTCTGTGGAATGTATTGAGGAGCTGTGGTGAAACGTACATACACATCCGGTGATACCGTACTGGACGGTGACCTGGGACTCTGTGGAACGCACTTAGGACCTGGGGTGGAACGTACACACACATCCGGTGATACTGTAACGCTCCGGTGACCTGTGACTCTGTGGAACACATTGAGGACCTGTGGTGGAACGTACACACACATCCGGTGATACCGTACTGCTCCGGCGATCTGGAACTCTGTGGCATGCATTGAAGACCTGCGGTGGAACATATCGATGCGTTCCACTGCAGATCCTAGATGCGCTCCACCACAGGTCCTCGATGCGTTCCACAGCGTCCCAGGTCTACCTACCTGTCGAAAGCGGTGCGATATCACCGGATGTACATGTGTGTATGTCTGATGTGTGTGTGCTTGCACAACTTTTTGTCAACACACTTCTCCAGGATCCGTTCAAACAAATGATTACTGGACATGTGAACTGAGCCTAATAGAAACACATGCCATACCCCACTACTGCATTTTTACCCTGGTTTTGGCCTCCAAATTCTGAGGTAGAAACCTTACCGAATGCTCAATGTTTACATGTGGCCTTAGAGAGCCCTTAGTATCTGTTATGCCGGCGTCACATGGTACAATATATCGGGCGATATGTCGTCGGGGTCACGTCGTTAGTGACGCACATCCGGCATCGTTAGAGATATGGTGTTGCTGGTGACTGTTGACGTGGAGTCCCTGTACTCATGTATTGCTCATTGCGATGGATTGGCCGCCGCGAGGTGTTTTCTTAGGATGAGCAATTGGGATGTTGAGATACAAAATCTTGTCCTGGAGTTGCTGGAATATATACTTACTCATAACTTTTTCCTGTTCAAGGATCGGTTCTTCCTCCAGAAACGCGGCACTGCAATGGGTGCGGCGTGCGCCCCGTCATACGCCAACCTCTTTCTCGGTTTTTGGGAGAGGGAGGTTCTCGGTGACGGGGCCTGTGCCGCCTCCCCAGTGCAGTGCTGGCTCAGATATATTGATGACATTCTTATCTTCTGGAGGGGAACCGACCTTGAACTCCGGGACTTTATCACATCCCTTAATTGCAATGATTTAAACATCAGACTCACCTACAATTGGGACCCAATAGAGGTGGATTTCCTGGATATTAAGGTAATGACTTTGCCTGATCGGACTATCCAAACGACAATCTTCAGAAAAGAAACTTCTGTCAATAGTCTCCTTCATGCCTCATCAGCCCATCTGCCCTCTACTATTAGAGCAATCCCAACGGGGCAGTTCTTGCGTGCTCGTAGAGTTTGTTCTACGGAACAATCTTTCGAGCAGCAGGCAATTGATCTCAAAGCTCGGTTTAGAGATAGAGGCTATAGTCTTAGAGACATCAAACGAGGGTATGGTAGGGCTAAAAACACTCCCAGAGACCAACTCCTTGTCCATAAGGGAAACAAAAGAGGTTACGACTCCACTATACGTTTTATATCAACATATAACAATCAATGGGAGGATATCAGGGGAATATTGCGCAAACACTGGCCTATCTTGATGACGGAGCCAGCATTGAGGTTAGCGCTCCCCAGATATCCAGCATTGACAGCTCGCAAGAACCGTAACCTAAAAGATCACTTGGTGCAGAGCCACTATGCTCCCAAGAATCCGTTTCCCTTCAATACGGGACCTCCGCGTTGGGGTTGTTTCCCGTGTGGAACATGTTTATCATGTCGGAATATCGTTAGGGCAAAGACTTTTGTGTCGGTGGATGGGAATAGGACTTTTGATATCAGGCACTTCATTAGCTGCAGCACAGAATACGTGATCTACGCGGCTGGATGCGGATGTGGATTGACCTATGTGGGTCTAACATCCAGGCAGTTCCGCATCCGGGTGCGTGAGCACGTAAGGGACATCATTGCTGCGGAGGAGGTGTCTGATCTTGAGTCCTTGAAAACCATCCCCCGACACTTTAAGCTACATCATGCCTGTGACCCCTCGTCTTTGAAAGTTAGAGGGATTGATAAATTAAAACTGGGGAGTAGAGGGGGTAATCACAAGAAGGCCCTAGCCTAACTTGAGTGTCGTTGGATTGTCACATTGGGGACAATGACACCTCATGGACTTAATGAAAAACTTTCTTTCGCTCCGTTCCTATAAGTCTACGCCTAATGTTCATATTGCTAGTTCTTCTCTGTCTCTTTTATGATGTGTGTTGTTGATTTTATACTAATTCCCCCTTTTTTTATTTTTTCTCTATTAGTATTATTACCCATCCTTGAACGAGAGTCTGCCTTTGTATGTTCCATCTCTTTGGCGCCGCATACGGATATGTGACCTTTATGGGCTGATTACATCCTTAAAGTCCAGGACAGTATTTCTATGACATCTGTTTACTGTCTTCCTAGGATAAATATGATCTTTTTTCTCTTATATATTTATACCTGTGTTGTTGTTGTGGGGTATGATGAATCTTAAAAAGACATTGTATTTACATATACTCTCTGTAAAAATAACATATGGTGTCCAGCATCTATGTATTACCTTTTGCTGGCGATTTATTCCTAGATTATGTATTATCTTTCTTGTTACATATTGTGATATGTATTTGCCCTTCTTTTTGCCCTGGAACAAGATGGCCACATCTGTTGTGCGCATGCGCGGGACGGTCTTTTTCCCGAGCCTGATATACTGATGATCCCCGGAGGTTTTGGGGCGGGCTCAGTTTGCTGATATTGCTGGTGCCCGCGCCACTTCCGGGAACCTTCTGATGATTCACGCTCCGGATGTGACTTTGTTTCTGCACATTACTATGCACTTCCCTTTTACGTGCCCTGGACCAAGATGGCTGCGTCCGTGGTGCGCGTGCGCAGTGCGGCTTCCTCCTGCGCGTGTAATAATGACGGCTTCCTAACCGGAGGTGGGTGGGTTCAGTGTGACGACACTGTGGTTACCCACGTCACTTCCGGGGATTGCCCGATGATTCACGCTCCGGGGGAAATCCCGCCTCTGCACGCGACCGTAATGGTCGCAGGCATGTTTGTCTTAATTAAGACACATATAAAAGGCCCCCTCTCGTTACACATCATACCGCACTGCCCTGAAGAAGATACGAAACGCGTCGGTGTGTGGTGGCGCACGGTCGGCTGGGGCTTCACCATGAGTAAGTAAATCACCTTTAGGTATTCTTTATTCACACGTGCCTTACACTGGGAGCTTTTCCCCGCATGTGTGATCTGATGACACAACTCTTTCTCATGGTGATTCCTCTGGACTGACTGCCCCCATATGTGCTCTGGGTTTTTATCCTTTTGCCTGGTTTTACAAATGTTTGTTTATAATCTCCTGGATCACTGTCTTGGTGTTATTTTATCTGGATCTTTTTGTATTGAATAAAGATTTTCTATGATTCTTTGCACCAGACTCAGTTTATAAGTGTTTCCTTGAATATATACTATGGGGTTTTCTTCCTCCCTCTCTTTGTTCTCTGGTTTGTAATCGTTAGAGATATCGTAGCGTGTGACACCAAGGAGTGACTGTGAACGAGCAAAAATACTCACCTTATCGTTGCTCGTTGACACGTCGTTCATTTTCAAAATGTCGGTCCTCCTTCTGCGCGCCGGTTGTACTTCGTTCCCGGGGCAGCACACGTCGCTCCGTGTGACACCCTGGGAATGACGAACACTGCTTACCTGCGTCCTCCGGCAATGAAGAAGGAAGGAGGTGGGCGGGATGTTACGTCCCACTCATATCCGCCCCTCCGCTTCTATTGGCCGGCCGCTGTGTGACGTTGCTGTGTCGCTGAACGTCCCTCCCCCTTCAGGAAGTGGATGATCGCCGCCCACAGTGAGGTCGTTTGGAAGGTAAGTACGTGTGACGGGGGGGTTAACGACTTTGTGCGCCACGGGCAACTAATTGCCCGTGACGCACAAACGACGGGGGCGGGTGGCACAATTTATCGTCCCGTGTGACGCTCGCATTAGTTCGATTTTTTTCACCCATCTCGAGCTTTGAAAGGCGACTGGACCTCGGCATGCGGTGATTCATTGCTACCTCTCGTATCAAAACAGGACAAAGCTCTTGTAAATTTGGGTAAAATCCATGTAACAACCACATTGATGGTCACTTTTTCTGCAGAATATCAGCCGCCTGTGTTCTCCTTTTTATCCATCTCAACCTTGTAAAATAATGGAGGAATCAGGAAGGAAGTGAAAATGGGGGTTTTAAATAGTCAAGAAACACATCCACAGATCACATCATCACATGCTTTATTTACGTGTATTTTTTTTTTAAACTGATCAAAAGAAACAGATTACATTTCACAAAAAGGTAAAAATAATAGAGTTGAGCAAAAACATCAGCGGTCCCAGTCTGGTCCTGGGCGATCCTCACTTTTATGGCCGGGGTTCAGAGCCCGGCATCCTGGGTGCGTCTGGTGGGACGTCATGAGATGATGGAGGTAGAGATTGGTCCTCACGCACGGTCATCGTGCTGGAGCCGGGCGTAATCCAATGCAAACATTGTATGGATCCAGAACAGCTTATCTGGGTTACCGGAGACTCCGTCAGTGATCCTATCTGAAACAGCTTGGAACGCTTTCATTCGTTTTTTTCCTGAGCTCCTGAGATGATTTATGACCACAACAAAGCAAAGCTGAACTTTGTGGTCCTAAATCATCTGAGTGGAGCCCTGAAAAAGACAGATGAGTTAAAAACTGCTTATCAGAAGGAGCTCACTGACAGCTCCTCAGTTAACTCATTCTGCATTAGACATGTCTTAACAAAAGAGCCTGTAGAAAAAAACAAACATTTTTATTGAATTCCAAATAAAAAAATGATTTTTAGTACAAAAGAAATTATGTAAAAAAAATGTTATGAATGGTGTCCATCTTTTAAGCCTATATTTATACACACAAACATTTAGAGTGGTGTCAACAGTGTGTCACGGGCTGATGTGATCTCGGGTGGGATCCGGGTTCAGAAGCTCACAGCGTATTGTGGATTGCAGATTAGTGCACGGTCATCATTTATCCTGAGTTAGGGCCATTTCACACATCCGGCATTTTGCCTGATTGCTGGATCCGGCACACTCCAGTACAGTGCAATACAGTACAATGGCATCGCGGCAAGCTCTAGTCACATGCGGTCATGTGACCGAAGCATGTGACCGCTGCTTGCCGCGATGCCATTGTTTAGTATTACACTGTACTGGAGTGTGCCGGATCCAGCAATCAGGCAAAATGCCGGATGAGTGAAACGGACCTTAGAGCTTATTTAATTCCATCTGGTGCTGAAGGGGTTAATGTTCCTTTCTATTCTGCTGTTATCTAACAACTAGTTGTGAGCTCAGCTGCAGCCACTCCCTTCTGCTATAAATATACACTCCTCACTCCTCCCTATGTCAGCTATAGTTCATTCCATACTGTACCCTTTGAAGGAACCTGTCTCTGGAGAAGCTGTGGTGTCTGTTCTGTTGCAGCTGAGAAGTTTCCTGCTGGAGATGTTGTGGAGTGCTATTTGTTGTGTCTTTCCCCACCTGCTTGTCTTACCTTCTTTGTGTTGATTTATTGTAGTGGATTTTAAAAAACACCAAGTATTTAAAATAAGCAGTGTACATTTTTCAGACATTTTCCGCTAAACACTCAGCAATTACAAGCTGATGGGAGGCTACAAAAAAAAACAGCCCATGTGACATACAAGAGGTTTTTACTTATTTCCACTTGAAAATTGCAAACTTTTTTTTTTTATTATTATTATTATTATTAGTATTATCTAATAGATTTTCAACAATTACCAGAAAATGCAGGAAAAGCTGTCCCCTCCCAAAAAAAACACTTAAGGCCCTGCGTTTTTTGGGCGGATTTGCCGTAGTTTTTGCCGCAGAAAAGGTGCAGTTTTTGTTCCTAACCTTGCTGCAGTCCTTCCCCAGCAAAATCTATGGGAAATCCAAAATGCTGTGCGCACACTGCGTTTTTTTTTCCCCTATAGGTTGTGCTGCAGAATTTCTGCAGATTCTCTACAGCAAAAAGAATTAGCATGTCACTTCTTTTCCGAAGGTACCTGCGTTTTTGCCATAGATTATGGTGAAAAACCACAGGGACCAACCTGCGGAAAAAACGTACCAAATCTGCACCAAAAACACAACAAACCGCGGCAAAACCGCATGCGGATTTGGGTGCGTTTTTGGTGCAGTTTTTGCAGCGGGTGCGGAATTCTGCCAGAGGGTGCGGAATTTTCTTCAGAAATACAAAGTTCCCAGACCCTAAAAACACTCAAAAATGCATGCAAAAATACACAAACACTCGAAAAATTATCAAAAACCCCCAAAAATATCCAAGAAACATTTCAGAAATACAAACCTCCAGAGAGGAGAGCGAGTTTCCTGGAGCAGCTTTGAATTGAAATGATTGTAAATGGTGAAAAAGACAGTGTGAACACACTCTTAAGGGTGCTTTACACGCTGCGACATCGCTACCGATATATCGTCGGGGTCATATCGTTAGTGACGCACATCCGGTGCCGTTAGCGACATCGCAGCGTGTGACACCAAGGAACGACGATCAACGATCGCAAAAACGTCAAAAATCGTTGATCGTTGACATGACATTTCGTAATATCGTTGGTGGTGCATGCCGCTGGTTGGTCGTCGTTCCTGCGGTGTCACACATCGGTATGTGTGACAACGCAGGAACGACGAACATCTCCTTACCTGTGTCCACCGGCAATGAGGAAGGAAGGAGGTAGGCGGCATGTTCCGGCCGCTCATCTCCGCCCCTCCTCAGCTATTGGGCGGCCGCTTAGTGACGCCGCACGAACCTCCCCCTTTGAAAGGAGGCGGTTCGCCGGTCACAGTGACGTCGCTAGGCTGGTAAGTACGAGTGATGAGTGTTAGCGATGTTGTGCGCCACGGGCAGTCATTTTCCCGTGATGCACAACCGATGGGGGCGGGTGCACTTGCTAGCGATATCGCAGCATGTAAAGTACCCTTTAGGCCTCATTCACACGTTAGTATTATTTTCCACATATTTTTTTTTTTTATCAGAATGCTTTGTCATCAATTTTTATCATGCGTAGGAACAAAAAACAATACATTTCTCCACCCAGTTCTTTCTGACAATCCGTGAAGATCATACTGCATTCCAATGTCATCCGAGTGCAGTCTAATTTTTTTCACAGACTTGCATTGCCGATTTTGATCCCTAGGATAGATAGATCTCTGCTGGTTGCAGACATGTGAACGGCCCCATAGACTACTGCAGGGACAAGTGATGTCCGTGAAAACCACTCATAGAACATTAGACGTCTGGAAGAGGCCTACATTGTGTGAGAACACCTCGGATTTTCCGCTGTGTATTCGATTGCAGATAATCCACTACATTTTATTATTTTAGGAAATCTCATGCACTATGCTGTAAAATAAATCTGCAGCATAAACTGATAGGAGCTGTGGGTTTCAGATCCGGCATGTCAATTTATGCTGCCAAGGTGCAACGTGTGCCATGGAAAAGGTGAAATGTGCGGCTTTCCTGGACATTTTTTAGAATGTTATCCGCCGTGGTGCACACCACTATGGATATACAGTTAGGTCCAGAAATATTTGGACAGTGACACAATTTTGGCGAGTTGGGCTCTGCATGCCACCACATTGGATTTGAAATGGAACCTCTACAACAGAATTCAAGTGCAGATTGTAACGTTTAATTTGAAGGTTTGAACAAAAATATCTGATAGAAATTGGAGGAATTGTCACATTTCTTTACAAACACTCCACATTTTAGGAGGTCAAAAGTAATTGGAATAATAAACCAAACCCAAATAAAATATTTTTATTTTCAATATTTTGTTGCGAATCCTTTGGAGGCAATCACTGCCTTAAGTCTGGAACCCATGGACATCACCAAACGCTGGGTTTCCTCCTTTCTAATGCTTTGCCAGGCCTTTACAGCCGCAGCCTTCAGGTCTTGCTTGTTTGTGGGTCTTTCCGTCTTAAGTCTGGATTTGAGCAAGTGAAATGCATGCTCAATTGGGTTAAGATCTGGTGATTGACTTGGCCATTGCAGAATGTTCCACTTTTTTGCACTCATGAACTCCTGGGTAGCTTTGGCTGTATGCTTGGGGTCATTGTCCATCTGTACTATGAAGCGCCGTCCGATCAACTTTGCGGCATTTGGCTGAATCTGGGCTGAAAGTATATCCCTGTACACTTCAGAATTCATCCGGCTACTCTTGTCTGCTGTTATGTCATCAATAAACACAAGTGACCCAGTGCCATTGAAAGCCATGCATGCCCATGCCATCACGTTGCCTCCACCATGTTTTACAGAGGATGTGGTGTGCCTTGGATCATGTGCCGTTCCCTTTCTTCTCCAAACTTTTTTCTTCCCATCATTCTGGTACAGGTTGATCTTGGTCTCATCTGTCCATAGAATACTTTTCCAGAACTGAGCTGGCTTCATGAGGTGTTTTTCAGCAAATTTAACTCTGGCCTGTCTATTTTTGGAATTGATGAATGGTTTGCATCTAGATGTGAACCCTTTGTATTTACTTTCATGGAGTCTTCTCTTTACTGTTGACTTAGAGACAGATACACCTACTTCACTGAGAGTGTTCTGGACTTCAGTTGATGTTGTGAACGGGTTCTTCTTCACCAAAGAAAGTATGCGGCGATCATCCACCACTGTTGTCATCCGTGGACGCCCAGGCCTTTTTGAGTTCCCAAGCTCACCAATCAATTCCTTTTTTCTCAGTATGTACCCGACTGTTGATTTTGCTACTCCAAGCATGTCTGCTATCTCTCTGATGGATTTTTTCTTTTTTTTCAGCCTCAGGATGTTCTGCTTCACCTCAATTGGGAGTTCCTTAGACCGCATGTTGTCTGGTCACAGCAACAGCTTCCAAATGCAAAACCACACACCTGTAATCAACCCCAGACCTTTTAACTACTTCATTGATTACAGGTTAACGAGGGAGACGCCTTCAGAGTTAATTGCAGCCCTTAGAGTCCCTTGTCCAATTACTTTTGGTCCCTTGAAAAAGAGGAGGCTATGCATTACAGAGCTATGATTCCTAAATCCTTTCTCTGATTTGGATGTGAAAACTCTCATATTGCAGCTGGGAGTGTGCACTTTCAGCCCATATTATATATATAATTGTATTTCTGAACATGTTTTTGTAAACAGCTAAAATAACAAAACTTGTGTCACTGTCCAAATATTTCTGGCCCTGACTGTATCACTGCGGGAGCTCTGCTGCTGGAGGTCCACAGGACATATGTTCCATGGGAAGGTAATTTTAAAAGGTTTTCCAGGTTTGGTAAAATATATGTGCTTTAGGGCGGCTTTGCACGTTGCGACATCGCACGTGCGATGTCGGTGGGGTCAAATCAAAAGTGACGCACATCCAGCGTCACTTTCGACATCGTACTGTGTAAATACTAGATGATACGATGAACGAGCGCAAAAGCGTCGTTATCGTATCATCGTTGCATTCCCCCACATTTCCATAATGCCGGTGCCGCGACAGGTACGATGTTGTTCCTCGTTCCTGCGGCAGCACACATCGCTGTGTATGAAGCCGCAGGAGCGAGGAACATCGGCTATGCGGAAGGACGGAGGGGGGCGGGATGTTTACATCCCGCTCATCTCCACCCCTCCGCTGCTATTAGCCGCCTGCTGTGTGACGTCACTATGACGCCACACGACCCCCCCCCTTAGGAAAGATGCGGGTCGCCGGCCAGAGCGACGGTCGCAGGGCAGGTGAGTGCATGTGAAGCTGGCGTAGCGATAATTTTCGCTACGGCAGCTATCACACAATATCGTACCTGCGACGGGGGCGGGGACTATCGCGTGCGACATCGCAGCATCGGCTTGCGATGTCGCAACGTGCAAAGTCCGCCTTAGGCTAGGGCCCCACTTTGCGTTCTCCTACTTGCAGTTCTAAACGCACGTTTTGGGGTTAATTGATTTGACCAAAGTTGCCTTTTTCAGAACTTTAGCGCTGAAAACGCATGCGTATTTACCGCGTTTTAGATGCGTTTTCAGCGCTTTTTACCTGCTTTTTCACCTGCGTTTTGACAGATGCGTTTTGAACATCGAGACACTGGAAAATAAAGTTTACCCAGTCGAATAGAATGAAAAAAAAGAAAAAAAACCAATACAAATATATTTTGAGATTAAATAAAGAAAAAAGTAATATTTCAAGAAATTAAAGCGGTTTTATAATATGTAATGCTAAAATGGCAATAATATCATAATTTTCTTAAATTAAATTGTCAGATTATGTGTGTGTGTAAAGGGACATATTATTCCATTATTTTAATGTTAGAAAAGCATGCGTTTTGTTTGACCAACACGCATGTTTTCTGCACCAAAAAAGCAGGTAAAACGCAGGAATTTGAAGGAATCTTGGTTTTTGACATTTCTCAGACTTCAATGTTAGCAAAATGCACCCAAAAAGGCAAAAACAACTGACATGCTGCTTCTTTGGTTTTTGCCACAAAATATGCAAATTAAACGCAGCGTTTAGAAACGCAAAGTGCGGTCTGAAAATCCCCATTTTCCATAGACTTTGCTGTAAAATCAAAACACATGCCTTTTGGCATAAAAAAGGTGCTTCTCAAAACGGACCTAAAAAGCTGCTGAAACGCAGGTGGAAACGCAAAGTGCGGACACAGCCTTATTCTCAAAACAACTGCACACTTCAAAGGAGTGGAGCTGCAATACCGGAAACAGTCCATAGATATAAGTGATGCCTTTGTAGGAAGAAAGCAGATTTTTTTTTTATAATTCTGGAGAATGGTGATGAGTGAGCACTACCATGCTCGGGTGCTCGTTACTCGTAACTAGTGATGAGCGGGCATTACCATGCTCGGGTGCTCAGTATTCATAACTAGTATTGAGCGGGCACTACCATGCTCGGGTGCTCGTTACTCGTAACTAGTGATGAGCGGGCACTACCATGCTCGGGTGCTCAGTATTCATAACTAGTATTGAGCGGGCACTACCATGCTCGGGTGCTCAGTATTCATAACTAGTATTGAGCGGGCACTACCATGCTCGGGTGCTCGGTACTCGTAACTAGTGATGAGCGGGCACTACCATGCTCGGGTGCTCGGTACTCGTAACTAGTGATGAGCGGGCACTACTATGTTCAGGTTCTCAGTACTCGTAACTAGTGATGAGCGGGCACTACCATGCTCAGGTGCTCAGTACTCGTAACTAGTGATGAGCGGGCACTACTATGTTCAGGTTCTCAGTACTCGTAACTAGTGATGAGCGAGAACTACCATGCTCGGGTGCTCGGTACTCGTAACTAGTGATGAGCGGGCACTACTATGTTCAGGTTCTCAGTACTCGTAACTAGTGATGAGCGGGCACTACCATGCTCAGGTGCTCAGTACTCGTAACTAGTGATGAGCGGGCACTACCATGCTCGGGTGCTCAGTACTCGTAACTAGTGATGAGCGGGCACTACCATGCTCGGGTGCTCAGTACTTGTAACTAGTGATGAGCGGGCACTACCATGCTCGGGTGCTCAGTACTGGTAACTAGTGATGAGCGGGCACTACCATGCTCAGGTGCTCTGTACTCGTAACTAGTGATGAGCGGGCACTACCATGCTCGGGTGCTCTGTACTTGTAACTAGTGATGAGCGGGCACTACCATGCTCAGGTGCTCTGTACTCGTAACTAGTGATGAGCGGGCACTACCATGCTCGGGTGCTCTGTACTTGTAACTAGTGATGAGCGGGCACTACTATGCTCAGGTTCTCAGTACTCGTAACTAGTGATGAGCGGGCACTACCATGCTCAGGTGCTCGGTACTGGTAACTAGTGATGAGCGGGCACTACCATGCTCAGGTACTCAGTACTGGTAACTACTGATGAGTGAGCACTACCATGCTCAGGTGCTCAGTACTGGTAACTAGTGATGAGCGGGCACTACCATGCTCAGGTGCTCAGTACTCGTAACAAGCAGTTGGATGATTGGCGGGTTTGACTCCTGTACTGAGTATAATGGAAGTCAAAGTTGAACTCGTGCATTTTTACGAAAGATCTTCCGGAAAACTGCTTGAACTTCCCATAGGCTTCCATTATAGTCAGTACATGAGTCAAACCCATCTGAGCGTCCGACTGTTCGTTACCAGTATCGGGAAGGTGATAGCAGGTAAACACACTGGCGCATATAGGGTCTGTTCCTTGCAGAAAGAATAAATGTGCATCCATGAAGCTGTTCACCTGGATCGGTTGTGAGAGGTCACAATCACCCCAATCACATGTAGACAAACGGCTGCCACAGCCCCGAAAAGGCAGGATTAAATAGGTGCGAGATGAAGGTGGTAAACACCGCTCCACTGTGGACAAATACAGCGGAATCAGAATGGGGGCGGGTACGCAGACTAGCGATATCGGTACCGATATCGCACTGTGTAAAGTGGCCTTTAGTCTACATGTTTCGAAGACCACAGTCTCCTTCTTCAGGAATACACAACTACAGTATATCTTGAGTGATTTTCCTAAAGGACACTGGTCTCCAAAACACATTGAATAAATCACGATCAAACCATTCTGACTCCTTTGTATTTGTCCACAGCAGAGCGGTATTTTACCACCTTCATCTCCCACCTGTTTCATTACAAGTACAGAGCATGGTAGTGCCCGCTCATCACTAGTTACCAGTACTGAGCACCTGAGCATGGTAGTGCTCGCTCATCACTAGTTACCAGTACTGAGCACCTGAGCATGGTAGTGCCCACTCATCACTAGTTACCAGTACTGAGCACCTGAGCATGGTAGTGCTCGCTCATCACTAGTTACCAGTACTGAGCACCTGAGCATGGTAGTGCCCACTCATCACTAGTTACCAGTACTGAGCACCTGAGCATGGTAGTGCCCGCTCATCACTAGTTACGAGTACTGAGCACCTGAGCATGGTAGTGCTCGCTCATCACTAGTTACGAGTACAGAGCACCCGAGCATGGTAGTGCCCGCTCATCACTAGTTACGAGTACTGAGCACCCGAGCATGGTAGTGCCCGCTCATCACTAGTTACGAGTACTGAGCACCCGAGCATGGTAGTGCCCGCTCATCACTAGTTACGAGTACTGAGCACCCGAGCATGGTAGTGCCCGCTCATCACTAGTTACGAGTACTGAGCACCCGAGCATGGTAGTGCCCGCTCATCACTAGTTACAAGTACAGAGCACCTGAGCATGGTAGTGCCCGCTCATCACTAGTTACGAGTACTGAGCACCCGAGCATGGTAGTGCCCGCTCATCACTAGTTACGAGTACTGAGCACCCGAGCATGGTAGTGCCCGCTCATCACTAGTTACAAGTACAGAGCACCTGAGCATGGTAGTGCCCGCTCATCACTAGTTACGAGTACTGAGCACCTGAGCATGGTAGTGCCCGCTCATCACTAGTTACTAGTATAGAGCACCCGAGCATGGTAGTGCCCGCTCATCACTAGTTACGAGTACTGAGCACCTGAGCATGGTAGTGCCCGCTCATCACTACTGGAGATCCTCATAACCTACATAAAATGTTCCAAAAAACTTTCCATTAAAATCCCAATTTGAGGTTCTTTGACCTCAAAGCAGATTTATAAACAGCATACAATATTGAGGTCTAATAATGTGATGCAGATCTTTATGGGCCCCTATAAGCACCAGGTCTGACTGTTACCTCTTCACCTGCTCACGCTGTATCATAGGAACTTATCACTGCGTTATAATAAAATAAATGTAGCAGTGAATGCCAGTCTCGGCTCTGCTACATCTTCAGCACGCCCTGATGCAGCCGTTATTCAGCAGCGGATACAATGAGTGGATTTTGCCCTCTCACATGAGGGGGCGACGGAAAACACCAAATGCTCATTTTCCAGCCAAGCACCATGAATTTTCTATTAACACATATATGATTGATCATGGCAGGGGTGAGGGGCTAATTGGGCCATATGGAAACACGGTGCATTCCATATGTTGCGTGCTTATCCATGCTTAAAGGGACATTAGCGACATCTGGATGCGCAGGATGCAGCTGTGCAGCAGATCGCGCACAAACTTTCCACGCACAATAGTGTGATGATTGTGAGACGACGTCCGGGTTATTTTTAGCGGATTTCGCGGCGCATTGTGACGTTGTGGCAGCGGCGGATTCTGGGCTAAGAATACACGGGTGACATATGTGCTTTGTGTTACACAGCTAAAATTAGACAAGGATCCACCTTCACTCTGCGCAAAATGCAGAAGGGAAGTGCATAGCTGGAGATCCTGTGCACGGGGAACTCTGCAGGCGCAATTCTGGTATCGGGCCCGCCGCCAGATTCTGCTGCCAATGACATGACAAGGAGTTTGTAAGAGCTGTCAGGATTACTACCGCTGACCTCCCCTCCCTGCGGGCTCCGGAGGACGCACGTCACTCACCGGGTTTGCTCGCTGGAGACTTTGAATCATGGAGGAGATTCCTAAATGCAAACCTTGTGTCCTCCATAAGTGACAACCACTGACCACAAACGGGGCTTTCACCTACATCAAAAGTGGAAAATTATACAAGCTCTGGTTTATCAAGAGGTTCTGCAGCAGCTCAAGTTGAAGCACTGCTTCGAAAGGATTCTGTTACAGATATACTTTATCAAGAGGTTCTGCAGCAGCTCAAGTTGAAGCACTGCTTCGAAAGGATTCTGTTACAGATATCCTTTATCAAGAGGTTCTGCAGCAGCTCAAGTTGAAGCACTGCTTCGAAAGGATTCTGTTACATATATACTTTATCAAGAGGTTCTGCAGCAGCTCAAGTTGAAGCACTGCTTTGAAAGGATTCTGTTACAGATATACTTCATCAAGAGGTTCTGCAGCAGCTCAAGTTGAAGCACTGCTTCAAAGGGATTCTGTTACAAATATACTTCATCAAGAGGTTCTGCAGCAGCTCAAGTTGAAGCACTGCTTCAAAGGGATTCTGTTACAGATATACTTCATCAAGAGGTTCTGCAGCAGCTCAAATTTATTTGCAGCAGTCCAACACTTTCAAGATGTTCTGCAGCAGCTTTGCTTCACCTGTAGGTTTTTCTACAGCTTTGCTTCACCAAGAAGCTCTGCAGCAGCTCAACTTGTCCTAACGGTTCTGAAGCAGCTCCTCATCATCAAGAGTTTCTGCAGCAGTTGAACTTGAAGCACTGCTTCGAAAGCATTCTGCTACAAATATACTTCATCAAGAGGTTCTGCAGCAGCTCAAGTTTATTTGCAGCAGTCCAACACTTCCAAGATGTTGTGCAGCAGCTTTGCTTTACCAAAAGGCTCTGCAGCAGCTTTAGTTTTGCTACAGATTTGCTTCACCAAGAAGCTCTGGAGCAGCTCAACCTGTCCTATTGGTTCTGAAGCAGCTCCACATCAAAGAGTTTCTGCAGCAGTTCAACTTGAAGCACTGCTTCGAAAGGATTCTGCTACAGATATACTTCATCAAGAGGTTCTGCAGCAGCTCAAATTTATTTGCAGCAGTCTAACATTTCCAAGATGTTCTGATGCAGCTTTGCTTTACCAAAAGGCTCTGCAGCAGCTTTGCTTCACCTATAGGTTTTGCTATAGCTTAGCTTCACCAAGAAGCTCTGCAGCAGCTCAACTTGTCCTAACGGTTCTGAAGCAGCTCCTCATCATCAAGAGTTTCTGCAGCAGGTCAACTTCACCCAAAGGTTCTGTTCTGATGAAGCACTGCGTCGAAAGGATTCTGCTAAAGATCTCCTTCATCAAGAGATTCTGCAGCAGTCACGCTTTAGGGATGTTCTGCAGCAGCTCTAAACTACTAGAGGGTTCAGCAAAAGTTAATTTGCCCAACAAGAGTTTCTGCAGCAGTTCAACTTCACCCAAAGGTTCTGTTCTGAAGAAGGCCTGCTTCTAAAGATTCTGCTACAGATCTACTTCAATAAGAGATTCTGCAGCAGTCACGCTTTACTGGGATGTTCTGCAGCAGCTCTGTTTGTGCGGGAATTTCTACGGACACTCTGTTTCGACTAAGATGTTCTGCAGCAGCTGCACTTTAATAATGGCTTCTGCAGAATAAGTAAAATCCTTATGAGATTACATACTAGAAGTGTAAGAAATATTTAAGTGATGTTTGTCCAAGAGGTTCTGCAGAAGCTAGTGCAAGCATGACAAATGCGGATGGTAAAAAGTTAAGAGAAATTTGGCTCTATATTCGTTTACCCACCAAGAGGTTCTGTAGCAGCTCTAAACTACTATAAGGTTCAGTAAAAGTTAATTTGCCCACCAAGAAGTTCTGCAGCAGCTCTGAGGTTCTGTAGCAGTCCTACTCTACTATGGGGATGACCAAAAGTTCCATTGCCTATCAAGAGATTCTGCAGTGGCTTTACTTTACTAAGGGGTTCAGAAAAAAACTCTGTTGCTCATCAAGAGGTTCTGCAGCAGGTTCGTTGCACTAGAAGGTTCTGCAGAAACTCTACTCTACTAAGGGGTTGAGTAAAAGCTCCATTGGCTATTAAGAGGTTCTGCAGCAGCTCTACTTTACTAAGGGGTTCAGAAAAAAACTACTTTGCCCAAGAAGAGGTTCTGCAGCAGCTTTGTTGCATCAAGAGATTCTGCAGCAGCTTTGTTACATCAAGAGGTTCTGCAGCAGCTTTGCTGCACCTCGAGGTTCCATAGCAGTTCTTCTCTACTATGGGGATGAGCAAAAGCTCCATTGCCTATCAAGAGGTTCTGCAGCGGCTTTAATTTACTAAGGGGTTCAGGAAAAACTACTTTGCCTAACAAGAGGTTCTGCAGCAGGTTTGTTGTTACATCAAGAGGTTTTGCTGCACCTGGAGGTTCTGTAGCAGTTCTACTCTACTATGGGGATGAGCAAAAGCTCTATTGCCTATCAAGAGGTTCTGCAGCAGCTCTACTTTACTAAGGGGTTCAGAAAAAAACATATTTGTGTATCAAGAGGTTCTGCAGCAGCTTTGCTACACCAAGAGGTTCTGCAGCAGATCTACTCTACTAATGGGGTGGAGCAAAAGCGCTATCGGCCACCAAGAGGTTCTGCAGAAGCTCTACTCTACTAAGGGTTTGAACAATAGCACCACTGGCCACCAAGAGGTTCTGCAGGAGCTTTATTACAGCAGAAGATTCTGCAGTAGCTCTACTTTAAGGAATTTAGTAAAAACCTCATTTGTCCACCAAGAGGTTCTGCAGCAGCTATACTCTACTAATGGGGTGGAGCAAAAGCGCTATCGGCCACCAAGAGGTTTTGCAGAAGCTCTACCTCTACTATGGGGATGAGCAGAAGCTCCATTGCCTATCAAGAGGTTCTGCAGCGGCTCTACTTTACTAAGGGGTTCATAAAAAAACTACTTTGCCCAAGAGGTTCTGTAGCAGGTTTGTTGTTACATCAAGAGGTTCTGCAACAGTTTTGCTGCACCTGGAGGTTCTGTAGCAGTTCTACTCTACTATGGGGATGAGCAAAGCTCCATTGCCTATCAAGAGGTTCTGCAGCGGCTCTACTTTACTAAGGGGTTCAGAAAAAACTACTTTGCCCACAAGAGGTTCTGCAGCAGATTTGTTGCACCAAGAGGTTTTGCAGAAGCTCTACTCTACTAAGGGGTTCAGAAAAAACTTTTTTTCGTATCAAGAGGTTCTGCAGCAGCTTAACTACACCACGAGGTTCTGCAGCAGCTCTCATCTAAGGAATTCAATAAAAACTCCTTTGCCCACCAAGAGGTTCTGCAGCAGCTCTACTCTACTAAGAAGCTGCTGTGCAACATCGAGAGGTTCTGCAGCAGCTCTACTCTACTAAGAAGCTGCTGTGCAACATCAAGAGGTTCTGCAGCAGCTCTACTCTACTAAGAAGCTGCTGTGCAACATCAAGAGGTTCTGCAGCAGCTCTACTCTACTAAGAAGCTGTTGTGCAACATCAAGAGGTTCTATAGCAGCTCTACTCTACTAAGAAGCTGCTGTGCAACATCAAGAGGTTCTGCAGCAGCTCTACTAAGAAGCTGCTGTGCAACATCAAGAGGTTCTGCAGCAGCTCTACTTTACTAAGAAGCTGCTGTGCAACATCAAGAGGTTCTGCAGCAGCTCTACACTACTAAGAAGCTGCTGTGCAACATCAAGAGGTTCTGCAGCAGCTCTACTAAGAAGCTGCTGTGCAACATCAAGAGGTTCTGCAGCAGCTCTACTCTACTAAGAAGCTGCTGTGCAACATCAAGAGGTTCTGCAGCAGCTCTACTAAGAAGCTGCTGTGCAACATCAAGAGGTTCTGCAGCAGCTCTACTTTACTAAGAAGCTGCTGTGCAACATCAAGAGGTTCTGCAGCAGCTCTACTAAGAAGCTGCTGTGCAACATCAAGAGGTTATGCAGCAGCTCTACTTTACTAAGAAGCTGCTGTGCAACATCAAGAGGTTCTGCAGCAGCTCTACTCTACTAAGAAGCTGCTGTGCAACATCAAGAGGTTCTGCAGCAGCTCTAATCTACTAAGAAGCTGCTGTGCAACATCAAGAGGTTCTGCAGCAGCTCTACTTTACTACGAAGCTGCTGTGCAACATCAAGAGGTTCTTCAGCAGCTCTACTCTACTAAGAAGCTGCTGTGCAACATCAAGAGGTTCTGCAGAAGCTCTACTCTACTAAGAAGCTGCTGTGCAACATCAAGAGGTTCTGCAGCAGCTCTACTCTACTAAGAAGCTGCTGTGCAACATCAAGAGGTTCTGCAGCAGCTCTACTTTACTACGAAGCTGTTGTGCAACACCAAGAGGTTCTGCAGCAGCTCTACTAAGAAGCTGCTGTGCAACATCAAGAGGTTCTGCAGCAGCTCTACTAAGAAGCTGCTGTGCAACATCAAGAGGTTCTGCAGCAGCTCTACTCTACTAAGAAGCTGCTGTGCAACATCAAGAGGTTCTGCAGCAGCTCTACTCTACTAAGAAGCTGCTGTGCAACATCAAGAGGTTCTGCCTCAACTCTACTCTACTAAGAAGCTGCTGTGCAACATCAAGAGGTTCTGCAGCAGCTGCAAAAAAAAAAAAGTTGTAAACCACAGCAGAAAGTCTGCTGCCACCACGATGACACAGCCTCGTCTCTGCCACCCACACCCTGTGCACATACTTTACCCTCTCTGCTTCCGATTCCTCCCCTTCTGTCTTCAAGATCCTCTGCAGCAGCTCAAGAAGCCGAGATGAGCCCAGACTCTGTGCGCAGCTGCAGTGCCCGCAATTCCCACCATAGTCCTGCAGTGCAGTGCCCCCTCCTGCCCCCCCCCAGGCCCGGATCCGCTGCTGGGTGTGTATTTTCCAGCCTGGCCCCGGCTGCCGCAGTCAGAAGAAGCCTCCATTGTACCAGCCCCGGCGCCCGGGAGCAGCAGCACCAGCTCTGCAGCCAAGAGCATCACTCGTGACGTCAGCAGGGCCTGTCTCCGTGACGTCAGCAGCGCTATAAATATCCCACGGGGGCGGGTTCATTCATGATGCGCGGCTGCAAATAGTTCAGAGGCGCAGATGGGGGAAGAGGTGTCTGAGGCTGCGGCTTCTCCCCCGGCTGCTAGGAAAGTAGTTTCCAGCCAGAGAGCAGAGTACAGACTACCTCTGCTGGAGCCATCACTATCATTATATATCATTGTTTATTATTTATTTATTCTATTTATATATCATTATATTATATATTTTGTATGATTTATTCCTATTTTATATAATATATCAATGTGTTAATATTAAAGGAGCTTGTGCTGGATACAAAAGAATGCGAGAATGGCTACAAACATGTCTCATTTAACAAATCCATGTAAAATTTAGGGAAGAACACACTTTCCTGCAGTGGCGGCATAACTAGAGTATGTTGGGCCTGGTTCAAAATTTGGACCTGGTCCCCCACCTGCATGTTCATCCACTATATGGGCCCTTGTTGCATTCCAGATTCTATGCAGATATACATGTTTGCTCCACACATGTAATAATGTCCCCCAACCTGTCATAATATCCCCCATCCTGGCCCCGTCCTGAAGTAATGTCCTCCATCCTGGCCACCTTCCTGGTATAATGTCCTCCATCCTGGCCACCTTCCTGGTATAATGTCCTCCATCCTGGCCACCTTCCTGGTATAATGTCCTCCATCCTGGACCCCTTCCTGGTATAATGTCCTCCATCCTGGACCCCTTCCTGGTATAATGTCCTCCATCCTGGACCCCTTCCTGGTATAATGTCCTCCATCCTGGACCCCTTCCTGGTATAATGTCTTCGTTTCCTGGTATAATATCTCCATCTTGGGCCCCTTTTTGTTATAATGTCTCCCTTTTACTATAATGTTCCCTATCATGGGCCCCTTCCTGTTATAATATCTCTCTTTGTTAGTATAAGGCCCTCATCCTGGTATAATTTCATCTATCCCAGGCACCTTTTTGGTATAATGTCCTCCAACCTGTGCCCTTTCCTGGTATATTGTCTCTCTTTACTGGTATAATGCTCCCCTTCCTGGTATAATGTCTCCATTCTGGGCCCCTTTCCTGGTATAATGTCCTTTATTATGGGTCCCTTTCTGGTATAATGTCCTCCATCCTGAGCCCCTTCCTGGTATTATGTCCTCCATCCTGGGCCCCTTCTTGATATAATGTCCCCCTTCCTGGTATAAAGTCTTCCTTTCCTGTTACAAAGTCCCCCATCCTGTGAACCTTTCTGCTATATCTCCATCCTGGGCCCCTTCCTGGTATAATGTCCTCCATCCTGGGCCCCTTCCTGGTATAATATCTCCATCCTGGGCCCCTTCCTGGTATAATGTCTTCCTTTCCTGGTATAATGTCGCCATCCTGGGCCCCTTCCTGGTATAATGTACTCCATCCTGGGCCCCTTCCTGGTATAATATCTCCATCCTGGGCCCCTTCCTGGTATAATGTCTTCCTTTCCTGGTATAATGTCGCCATCCTGGGCCCCTTGCTGGTATAATATCCTCCATCCTGGGCCCCTTCCTGGTATAATATCTCCATCCTGGGCCCCTTCCTGGTATAATGTCTTCCTTTCCTGGTATAATGTCGCCATCCTGGGACCCTTGCTGGTATAATGTCCTCCCTCCTGGGCCCCTTCCTGATATAATGTCCTCTATCCTGAGCCCCTTGTTGGTATATTGTCCTCTATCCTGGCCCCGTTCCTGATATAATGTCCTGTATCCTGGGCCACATCCAGGTATAAAGTCCTCCATCCTGGGCCCCTTCTAGGTATAATGTCTTCCATCCTTGACCCCTTCCTGGTATAATGTCCTCCATCTTGGACCCCTTCCTGATATATTGTCCTCCATCCTGGGCCCCTCCCTGGTATAATGTCCTCCATCTTGGACCCCTTCCTGATATATTGTCCTCTATCCTGGGCCCATTCCTGGTATAATGTCTTCCATCTTGGACCCCTTCCTGATATAATGTCCTCCATCCTGGGCCCCTTCCTGATATAAAGTCTCCCTTATCTGTTATAATGTCTCCCATCCAGATATAATGTCCTTTTTTCTGGGCCCCTTCCAGTAATAATGTCCCTGTTCTGCCGGTCTTTTGCAACAATTGAAAAATAAACAATTCTTCTCACCTTCCCTTGCTCCCATGATATGTGGCATCCTCTTCCATAGCCCGCGTAAAAGCCAACAAATGACTTCAGCGTGCAAACAATGGGCAGCGCATGATCTCACGGCCACGCGCCACCTGTGACTGGCAAGCCTACGTCATCTGCCGGCCTCTGATTGGAAGTCAGGGAAAAAAAGGGTTCAATATCCGCACTGCCGATGGACAGCTTCACAGGATGTGAAGAGGACGATCCAGGTAAGTATAATCCAAGTTGTTTATTGTATCTACCCATTTCGAAGTTTCAAACTTCTTCTTCAGGACAGAAACTGCTACACCTTCATTCCGTCCTAGACCATGAAATGAAGCTTTTAAAAATATTTTTTGATTGCTTCAGTTATATAAATGCTTTAAGTAGGAAATAGGGCAGAGGGTCGTTGAATGCAGTGTCAAATGAAAGATGGATGAGGCCGAGCTGCAATACCATGTACGACCTGTGGACAGCTGTGGCGCTGTTTCATGTTTTTCTAACCCTCTTTTCATTCCCTTAGTATAAAGTATAATATTTTTGTTGCAGGGCTATTTCTCAGTTTAAGGAGAAGATAAACTTGTTTTCCAAATTCCAGGTCCCGTAAAAGGCTTTCCTAACACAGCGATCCAGTATGATGAGGATGAGTGTTCACTGGATCTCACCCAAGGTTTAATCAGAGTTATAAGTGAAGCTCAGCAGCATACATTATATTTAATGCTTTTTCCAGCGGGGTTACGTTTTTGCTGGTGGCGGCGGTGATGGTGGGTGGAAATTCCATGCGAGGTGCTAGGTGGGGAGGCTCCTTAGAGAAAACATCAATGGTCATGACTTCAAACACACATTCTGCGCAGCACACTGGGATCCTTAATGTGCGAGAAATGTACGTCCGCTCTCCACGTTTCCTATACATAAGTAACAGATTATAAAATATTCAACACTCAGGGTCTCCTCAGCCGCCTTCATTAACCTGGGTTACCTATGTAGCAGCAAGGAAGCCAATTAAAGGGATTGTCCAGGACTATGATACTGATGACCTATTGGAATAAGTGTGAGGCCTGGCATCCCCAACAATCATCTGTTACCAGGTCCTGCGGCCACACGGCTTTGTACATTGCAAAAAAAACTGCATCTCCAAATAAAACATAGCAAGTGTGAACAGGTGCCAGCTCCAATAACTACACAAAACACAAGCAAAAGGATACAGCACACTCCATAAGTGCCAAGACATACGCAAACATAGAATATTTTACATATAGAATATACCTTATTTTTCGTTTTATAAGACGCACTGGATTATAAGACGCACCCCAAATTTAGAGCTAAAAAAAGTAAAAAAAAAAATTTGGGGTCCATTTTATAATGTGGTGATGTCTTACCAGAGGGGGGTAGCAGCAGTGGTGAAGCGGGGGTCACAGGAGGCAGCGGTGGTGATGGAGCAGGTCCATGCTATAGGCAGTGCAGAAGGGGGGCCCAAATGCTCACTGCGGAGCTGTGCTGGGGTGTCTGGCGCACTGCTGTGTGCTGTTGCACTACTGTGTGCTGGGGAGGCCGGATGTGCTGTGTGCTGGGGCGGCCAGCGCTGCTGTGTGCTAGTGCTCACTGCGGTCACTGGCCATTCTGAAGATGTCGGGCTTCAAAGAAATGGCGGCCGCAGTCGGCGCTTGTGCAGATGGGAGCTTGAGCCGAGAGTTCAATCTGCGCATGCGCCGACTCTGGGCGCCATTATTTGAAGAACTTACCTCTGAAATCTTGAGCACCAGCACACAGCAGCGCAGGCCGTCGCACAGAGCCTTGCCGGGCAGCACCGGCCACTGCACAGAGCCGCGCCAGCCATCGCACAGAGCCGCGCCGGCCGCCCCACAGATCTGCGCTGGCTGCTGCACAGAGCCGTGTCAGCTAGAGCCTTGCCAGGCAGCGCCGGCTGCCGCACAGAGCAGCACAATATTGTCCTGCCTCCAGTGACTCCTCTCCACTATCCCCCGGTAAGCTATTTTCGGATTTTAAAGCCCACTTTACACGTTGCAATTAGTTGTACAATCGCATTTGCGATGTGACACGCCCAGGTTGCATATGGGATTTTATGAGATTTCACGTAGGTCGTTCATTTGCTGTCACACGTGCGTTAGTAGTCTATGTTAAATTGATCAATTTTGTGTGCGCTCCTTTAGATCATGTGTTCTGTGACGTATGCATTGAGCACCTTTTTTTTTTTTTTTATTTATTGACTTGACAAGCGTGTGTAATGTGTAGGGATGTGTTTTTACTATGTCATCTGCCATTCAGCTCTGCTACATGGCCGCTGACAGCAGCCACAGACAGCCATGTAGCAGAGCTGAATGGCAGATGACAGCAGATACAGACAGAGCCGCACTGTCAGAATGAACTCGGGTGAACTTCACCCGACTTCATTGCCATGCTGCGGCTCTGTCTGTGTCGCGTCTTGATTAGCGGTCACCAGTGAAGACTCACCGGTGACCGCTAATCTCCTGAGTAACTGAAGTTAGCAGCCCTCTCTCATATACTCACCGTTCCCCGATCCCCGGCGCTGCACGGCTTTCTCACTGCTCCGGCGGCTTTTACTGTTTTGAAAAAGCCGGCCGCCCATTAAACAATCTCGTATTCCCTGCTTACCCCGCCCACCGGCGCCTATGATTGGTTACAGTGAGACACGCCCCCACTCTGAGTGACAGGTGTCACACTGCACCCAATCACAGCAGCCGGTGGGCGTGTCTATACTGTGTAGTGAAATAAATAATTAAATAATTAAAAAAAACGGCGTGCGGTTCCCCCCATTTTTAAAACCAGCCAGATAAAGCCATACGGCTGAAGGCTGGTATTCTCAGGATGGGGAGCTCCACGTTATGGGGAGCCCCCCACCCTAACAATATCAGCCAACAGCCGCCCAGAATTGCCGCATACATTATATGCGACAGTTCTGGGACTGTACCCGGCTCTTCCCGATTTGCCCTGGTGCGTTGGCAAATCGGGGTAATAAGGAGTTATTGGCAGCCCATAGCTGCCAATAAGTCCTAGATTAATCATGTCAGGCGTCTATGAGACACCCTCCATGATTAATCTGTAAGTTACAGTAAATAAACACACACCAGAAAAAATCCTTTATTAGAAATAAAAACACACACATATACCCTGGTTCACCACTTTAATCAGCCCCAAAAAGCCCTCCTTGTCCGGCGGAAGCCAGGATGCTCCAGCGTCGCATCCAGCGCAGCTGCATGGAGGTGACCGGAGCCGCAGCAGACACCGCCGCTCCGGTCACCTCCACACAGCAAATGAACACAGCCGCGCGATCAGCTGCTGTCACTGAGGTTACCCGCGGCCACCGGTGGATGCAGCGGTAGCCGCGGGTAACCTCAGTGACAGCAGCTGATCGCGCGGCTGTGTTCATTTGCTGTGTGGAGGTGACCGGAGCGGCTGTGTCTGCTGCGGCTCCGGTCACCTCCATGCAGCTGCGGTGGATGCGACGCTGGATCATCCTGGATTACGCCGGACAAGGAGGGCTTTTTGGGGCTGATTAAAGTGGTGAACCAGGGTATATGTGTGTGTTTTTATTTCTAATAAAGGATTTTTTCGGGTGTGTGTTTATTTACTGTAACTTACAGATTAATCATGGAAGGTGTCTCATAGACGCCTGACATGATTAATCTAGGACTTATTGGCAGCTATGGGCTGCCAATAACTCCTTATTACCCCGATTTGCCAACGCACCAGGGCAAATCGGGAAGAGCCGGGTACAGTCCCAGAACTGTCGCATCTAATGTATGCGGCAATTCTGGGCGGCTGTTGGCTGATATTGTTAGGGTGGGGGGCTCCCCATAACGTGGAGCTCCCCATCCTGAGAATACCAGCCTTCAGCCGTATGGCTTTATCTGGCTGGTTTTAAAAATGGGGGGAACCGCACGCCGTTTTTTTAAATTATTTAATTATTTATTTCACTACACAGTATAGACACGCCCACCGGCTGCTGTGATTGGGTGCAGTGTGACACCTGTCACTCAGAGTGGGGGCGTGTCTCACTGTAACCAATCATAGGCGCCGGTGGGCGGGGAAAGCAGGGAATACGAGATTGTTTAATGGGCGGCCGGCTTTTTCAAAACAGTAAAAGCCGCCGGAGCAGTGTGAATGCCGTGCAGCGCCAGGGATCGGGGATTGGTGAGTATATGAGAGAGGGGGATAGACTGACATGGACTGAGAGTGAGGGACAGAGATAGTGACGGACTGACAGAGATTAGTGCATGACAGACATTGTGAGGCGCTTCAGAACGCAGCTTTTCAGCTGCGCTCTGAAGCAGACCTTTTTTAAGCTGCGGTGCAGAGCGCACACCTGCGCACATAGCATCAGACAACAAAATCGTATGAGGGATGTCACACGTTACAATTCACTAGGTTCGTGCAACAAAACGCTCAATTCTAGAGAATGATACGATGTGTTTGCGATCAACGGTTTTGCGTTCAATCCTGATCGCACGTAGCTGTCACACGCAGATACGTCACAAACGATGCCGGATGTGCGTCACTTACAACTTGACCCCAACGACGGATTGTGAGATATATTGAAGCGTGTGTAGCGGGCTTAAGAGTCCCAAATTTTTGGGAAGTAAAGTGCGTGTTATAATCTGAAAAATACGGTACTTAGAAAAATGAAGGTTGTTAGTGCAAAAATTAGCCAATTCTTGAGTGCCCATCAACTGCAGCAAGGTGACTTTTTCATGGTTCATGGGCACACAAGAATTGGCTATTTTTTTAAGGTAAGAACCTTCATTTTTCTAAGTATATTTTATATAGCATTAATGCAGTCTATGTTTGCCTATGTCTTGATGCTGTATCCATTAATTTGAGCTATGTACATTGTATAGCAGCAATTCTCAATTACTGCAGCTCAGTTTCTAATAAATTGGTGAATGAGGGAGTCTCTTGTTTCTTTACCTCTCTTGTTTTATGTATTTCAGGTTTCCATTGTGGACTATGCTAAAAAACGTTTTTTATAAATTGGTGAACCAGGGAGAGAATCGGAGAGTGATTTTTATGAAATAAATTCTTTTGTGTGTTTTTTTCTATTTACATCTACTGGGTTAGTAATGGGGGTATCTGATAGACCCTCTCTATTACTAACCCCTGGGCTTGATGTCAGCTGACACTACACAGCTGACATCACCCCCCTAAAACCAATACCCTGATTGCCACTGCTCTAGGGCAATCTGGAAGAGCCAAGGCTTAGTCCCAGAATTGGCGCATCTAATGGATGCGCCACTTCTTGGGACGCTGCAGGCTGCTATTCATAGGCTGGGAAGAGCCAAATAACCATGGGCCATCAAAGGTTGATAATATCAGCCCCCAGCTGTCTGCTTTACCTTGGCTGATTATCAAAATTGGGGGGGCACCATAAGTCGTTTCTTTAATAATTTATTTTTCATAAATAACTGTACAAGCTATGTCTGTCTATCCCTCTATCCATCTATCTATCCATCTATCCATCTATCTATCTATCTATCCCTCTATCTATCTATCTATCTATCTATCCCTCTATCTATCTCTCTATCTATCTATCTATCCATCCCTCTATTTCTCTATCCATCCATCCCTTTATCTAGCCATGTATCCCTCTATCTATCCATTATCTATCTAGCCATCCATCTCTCTATTTATCTATCTATCCATCCATCCCTCTATCTACCCATCCCTCTATCTATCTATCCATCCATCCCTCTATCTATTCATCCCTCTATCTATCCATCCCTCTAGCCATCTATCTATCTATCTATCTATCTATCTATCTATCCATTATCTATCTATCCCTCTATCTATCTATCTATCCCTCTATCATCTATCTATCTATCTATCCATTATCTATCTATCCCTCTATCTATCTATCCCTCTATCATCTATCTATCCCTCTATCTATCCCTCTATCTATCCATCTATCTATCTATCTATCTATCTATCTATCTATCTATCTATCTATCTATCTATCCCTCTATCTATCTATCCCTCTATCTATCTATCTATCTATCTATCTATCTATCTATCTATCTATCTATCTATCTATCTCTCTATCTATCTATCTCTCTATCTATCCCTCTATCTATCTATCCCTCTATCTATCTATCTATCTATCTATCTATCTATCTATCCCTCTATCTATCTATCTATATCTATCAAATCAAATCAAATCAAATAAGCTTTATTGGCAGGACCAAATACAAATTAGTTTTGCCAAAGCAAGTGTACATTAGGGCCTGGGGCTGTGGGGATGGTGGGTGGGGACTGTAGGAAGGATGGATGGGGCACATCCAGGGTGGGGACTGTGGGGGCACTTCTAGGATGGGGGCTATGGAAGTCCATGGCTTATGATGGGGCATATCCAGGGTGGGGACTGTAGTAACGGTGGTTGGGGCATATCCAGGGTGGGGATTGGGGGGCCACATCTGGGATGGGGGGCTATGGAAGTCCATGACTTATCATAGTTCTCTTTCTGGAAGTCTATGACATTCGCTCACATACCGCGCTGCTATCTCCACTGCGCTCTCTTCTTCCCCCAGCAGGATATATATTTTCTCTTCCTCCTTCATGGAGCTGAAATCCGGGAAGAGATGGGAGAGTCTCCTGAAGTGAGTGTCCCTCACTGCTGAGTACTTGGTGCAGTGTAGCAGGAAGTGGGTTTCATCCTCCAGGGCCTCCAGGTCACAGTGTTGGCACAGTCTGTCCTCCCTGGGCTTGTAGCTCTGCTTGTGTCGGCCAGATTCGATGGCTAGACTGTGGGCACTGAGTCTATATCGGCTCAGGGTCCTGCGGTCTCTGGGGTCCGGGATTTTCTCCAGATACGGGGCCAGTCTGTAGTCTCTCTGTAGTCTCTGGTACGTGGTCAGTTTCTGTGAGGTGTTGATGTCGGTCCTCCAGTCACTGACATACCTCTCCTGGCCCTCGTCTACCATCTTCCTGATTCTGGTTCTTGTCAGGCTGCTGTGATTGGTTGTTTTGTCCAGTTGGGTTTGGGAGAGCTGTGCCAGGGGTCCTGGTTCATCTGGCCCACGTATATATATCAGAGCTTTGTGGTGATGGGAGCTTGGATTGCTGCTCTGTAGGTGAGCCTGAAATGATAGTGACCTCTTCAGAGCTGCTAGGTGTAGAGGGAATCTGCCCAGCTCAGCTCGACAGGCACTGTTGGAGGTGCTTCGATGGACCTGGAGAAGGTGCTTACAGAATTCCAGGTGGAATATTTCTGTTGGGCTGGAATCCCACCTTGACCAATCTGGGTAAGTGTGAGGGCCCCAGACTTCGCTGCCGTACAGGAGGATTGGGGCAATGATGGAATCGAAGATTTTTAGCCAGACCCTCACTGGTGGCTTCAGATGATACAATTTGCTTCGGATGGCATAAAAGGTTTTGCAGGCCTTGTTTTTCAGGGTCTCTATGGCTTGTTTGAAGCTCCCTGACTGGTGAATTTCCAGGCCCAAGTAGGTGTATTTGTCTGTTCCTGTTAGAGTGCAGCCGTTTACGACAAATGAAGGATGCTGGTCAAATCTTCTTTTTCTCTTCTGGAACACCATGATGTTGGTTTTCTTTAGATTGATCGGTAGTGCCCATGTGGAGCTGAATTTCTCCAAGATTTGTAGGTTGTCTTGGAGACCTTTCTCGGTTGGTGACACCAGCAGTAGGTCATCTATCTATCTATCTATCTATCTATCTATCTATCTATCTATCTATCTATCTATCAAATCAAATCAAATCAAATAAGCTTTATTGGCAGGACCAAATACAAATTAGTTTTGCCAAAGCAAGTGTACATTAGGGACTGGGACTGTAGGAATGATGGATGGGGCACATCCAGGGTGGGGACTATCTATCCCTCTATCTATATCTATCTATCTATCTATCTATCTATCTATCTATCTATCTATCTATCTATCCATCCATCCATCCATCCATCCATCCATCCATCCATCCATCCATCCATCCATCCATCCATCCATCCATCCATCCATCCATCCATCCATCCTTCTATCTTTCTATCTTTCTATCTTTCTATCTTTCTATCTTTCTATCTTTCTATCTTTCTATCTTTCTATCTTTCTATCTTTCTATCTTTCTATCTTTCTATCTTTCTATCTTTCTATCTTTCTATCTTTCTATCTTTCTATCTTTCTATCTTTCTATCTTTCTATCTTTCTATCTTTCTATCTTTCTATCTTTCTATCTTTCTATCTTTCTATCTTTCTATCTTTCTATCTTTCTATCTTTCTATCTTTCTATCTTTCTATCTTTCTATCTTTCTATCTTTCTATCTTTCTATCTTTCTATCTTTCTATCTTTCTATCTTTCTATCTTTCTATCTTTCTATCTTTCTATCTTTCTATCTTTCTATCTTTCTATCTTTCTATCTTTCTATCTTTCTATCTTTCTATCTTTCTATCTTTCTATCCATCTATCCATCTATCCATCTATCCATCTATCCATCTATCCATCTATCCATCTATCCCTCTATCCCTCTATCCCTCTATCCCTCTATCCCTCTATCCCTCTATCCCTCTATCCCTCTATCCCTCTATCCATCTATCCATCTATCTATCTATCTATCTATCTATCTATCTATCTATCTATCCCTCTATCTATTTATCTATCTATCTATCTCTCCATCTATCGATTTTTGCTCACTTTTTACACATCCAACCATTCATTTCAGTTTCCTACATTTTTTCCGGTACGTATCACACGGATAAAACACGGATTACACAGGGATGGACAAAACGGATCGTGCAACATGTGCGTTTTTTTATACGGTCTAAGATGCTTTGTGCCCTCTTTACATAGGTAAAAATATACCAATAAAATATTATAATAAAAGCAAAACAATCTAAATGTAGTAACTCTCTGACACTGTATGTTTTATAAATAAATGTATTTCCTGTTCTCCAAATACAGTTCCTGATGCCCGGTGCCAGCCTGAGCCTGGCATACGCTATCCTGATCTATTTGAGTGTCATTATGGTAATGAAGACGCTTTAACAGCTAATCTAATTAGAATGCCTTACCGACATATGATGGATTTCTAAGAATTTGCTTCTCATAATAATAGGCTGAGTGGGAAGAAACTGCCTTCTATTCTCTGTAATAAACAGTGTCTATGGATCATTTTTGTACTATTACTCATCACAGATGATTAAACTGTACCAGAACAGAGCTTTCTTGTTCTGTATTTTCCGCACATTCCTTATGAAATGACGATGAACATATTCAGGATCCGACTAACTACGATCACAATGTAGAAACATCCTTTTCACTTTAGCAACCAGGTAACGATTGTAGGGACAAGTTAGTTTATTCGCACACAATTATTTTTACGAATTTTTTTTTTTTTAGTGGATTAAAAAATCTTGAAAGACTCCATATAATTATATTATTATTAATCCATTTTGCTGTTCATATGAAAAGTATTTTTATTTTCACTTTAGATTTTGAAAAACGTCCGGAAAGGAAGCGTATGTCACATCTTTGAAGCAGATCCTGATTAAATTTTCTTCTAACCCGGCTTTTGCCAAATCAGAAGGTTTGCGAAAACACTCCAGGAATAACCTATTCCAAAACACTTCAAAAAGTCTTCAAAATCAGCCAAGAAAACGCTTTAAAAAAGAAAAACTCCTCCAAAAACTCACTAAGGCCTGAAACACACGTCCTTGAAAACCACGTGCGTGTAATACGGGTCGTTTTTCGGGTCCGTTTTCCGTTTTTTAGGTCCGTTTTTATGGTATGTGCGGCCTGCGTGTGTATCCCGTATGCTAGCCGTATGTGCGTGTGAAATGTCCGTGTGTGCGTGTGAAACTTAACTGACATGTGTTTGTGTTTTCCGTGAGAAATGTTGCGTGTGTGATGCAAAATGTCGTTACTACATGCCGGCTGACAGCAGACAGAGTTGCGTGATGAGAATGAACTCAGGTGAACTTCACCCAAATTCATTGTCATGCTGCGGCTCTGTCTGTGTGCCGCGTAATGATTAGCGGTCACCCGTGAAGGATTCACCGGTGACCGCTAATTCCCCGAGTGACGGAAGTTAGCAGCCCTCTCTCATACTCACCAATCCTCGATCACCGGCGCTGAACGGCATTCACACTGCTCTGGCGGCTTTTATTATTTTGAAAAAGCCGTCCGCTCATTAAACAATCTCATATTCCCTGCTTTCCCCGCCCACCGGCAAATATGAATTGCCGCTCCTGACAGCTCCATGCAGCAACTGAAGACAGCCGCGCGATCAGCGATAACGTCAGTCAGGTAACTCGCGGCCACCGCTGGATCATAAAACTGTGAGAGCAACTCACCTGTGACTTCATCGCTGTCACTCGGGCAACTTGCTGTCACAGTTGTATGATTCAGCGGTGGCCGCGAGTAACCTCAGTGACATCATCGCTGATCGCGCGGCTGTCTTCAGTTGCTGCATGGAGCTGTCAGGAGCGGAGGTGTCTTCTACAGCTCCTGTCACCTTCATGTTGCAGAGCTGGAAGCGACGCTGGAACTCCGTGGATTACGCCGGACATGGAAGGCTTTTTCGGGCTGAATAAAGTGGTGAACAAGGGTATTTGTTAGTGGTTTTTATTGCAAATAAAGGATTTTTTCAGGTGTGTGTGTGTGTTTATTTACTGTAACTTACAGATTACTCATGGAAGGTATCTCGGGGAGATGCCTGCAATGATTAATCTTGGACTTAGTGGCAGCTATGGGCTGCCATTAACTCCTTATTACCCCGCTTGCCAACGCACCAGGGCAAATCGGGAAGAGCCGGGTACAGTCCCAGAACTGTCGCCTCTAATGTACGCGGCAATTCTGGGCGGCTGCTGACTGATATTGTTAGGCTGGGGCTCCCCATCCTGAGAATACCAGCCTGCAGCCGTATGGCTTTATCTGGCTGGTATTAAAATTGGGGGGGGACCGCACGCCGTTTTTTTAATTATTTATTTATTTATTTATTTCTCTGCTCCATAGTGACACGCCCACCGGCGGCTGTGATTGGTTGCAGTTAGACAGCTGTCACTCAGCGTGTGGGCGTATCTCACTGTAACCAATCATATTTGCCGGTGGGCGGGGAAAGCAGGGAATACGAGATTGTTTAATGAGCGGCCGGCTTTTTCAAAATAGTAAAAGCCGCCGGAGCTTTTATAACTGCAGTGCAGCGCCGCGCTGGAGATCGGGGAACGGTAAGTATGAGAGAGGGGGGGAACTGACCGACAGACAGCGAGAGGGACAGATAAGACAGAGAGACCGACCGACAGACATAGAGACCGACCGACCGACTGACGGACTGAGGGAGAGAACGAAACAGAAAAAGAAAAAAGACCGACATCACATGAAAAAAGCACAAAACGTACACAGAGCATACAGAGATGTGTCCGTGTCACTTTCAAATGTATTTGAAAGAAAAGTCCATCGTAATCCATAGCGACGTCCTGCAACGTTCCCCAAAAAAACAAAAAAGTGAGCCGGAGTATGAGATGGTATACTTGGAACTTGTGAGACAATGTTCACACTGGCCATGAGACAAAGAGAAACCAAGGGAAAAATTGTGAAAACATACCCTGCTGTAACTAAATAAAAGCATAGTGCATATAAACATAGGGTACTTAGTAAACACTGTTTTTGATCAAAAAAAGCATAAAGCTATCCCACCAAACGTCAAGGTGTACCCAGTTGGGATAGTACCTACACTCTCTAATATTAAAACCTTACCATGGGTCTAAAATAGGCCTCAATGTGGCTAAGGGCTGAGAGCGACTGGGTCCCAACAGGACACACAGTCAGGGGGACTCACAGAATGAAATGTCCAGCTCGCTGAGAAGGGGGCCACTCCCTGTTTGTACTGAATACAAAAAAACTACTTGAATACAGTACTGAATACATAAAAACTTTTGTTTTTATGTAGTTTTTTTGTATTCAGTACAAACAGGGAGTGGCCCCCTTCTCAAACGACCGCTAACTATGTCAAATACTCACTAAATTGTTGATTGTTGACATTTCCCAAATGTTGTTGCTGGTTGTTCTTCATTCCTGAGGCAGCACACATTGCTACGTGTGACACCCCAGGAACGAGGAACAGCAGCTTACCTGCGTCCCCTGGAAACGAGGTGGGAGTGACTTCCATGCGGCTGGTTTCCACCCCTCCGCTTCAATTGGCCGCCTGCCGTGTGATGTCGCTGTGACGCCGCACGAACCGCCCCCTTAGCAAGGAGGCTGTTCGCCGGCCACAGCGACATCGCTAAGAAGGTAAATACGTGTTACGGCTCCTAGCGATATTGTGCGCCACGGGCAGCGATTTGCCCATGATGCACAAACGACGAGGCCGGGTGCTTTCACGCTAGCGATGTCGCTGCCTGTAAAGCCCCCTTTAGGCTCCAGGTCTCAGGTGTGACTGTAACATCTGCACCCAGATGTATGATCACTCATCGGAATAGTCCCCTATGTAATTCTATATCTCCACTGATCATCTTCACCCAGCAAAATCAGGTGTTTGACCTGTGTGACGGGAGCTGGACCACTCCAGACACTGACCCATCTGTGACGCATTAATGGCACCTTTCAGTCCACTGCTCCTCTGATATTTACACAATAGATAGTATTTAATAATCTATATCCACGCGCAGCAAAAAAATTTGGTGCAAATTTGGAGATGCTGAATGATCAGTTACTACATGTAATATATTATTGTGCATTTCGTTGCTAATTATACACAGATCAGTCGTAAAATCTGCATCTCTGGACTTCAAAACCATTGACTCTTTTTTTCTTAAAATTCTCATCAGATTTTGCAGGAAAATTCTAAATGGCAAATCCACATCAAGGCACCAAAGTTTTGGTAATAACCGTGAAAATGCGCAAACATTTATTACCCGGGATACTGCAATGCTTCTCTCCATAGAAATCTATTAATGAAAAGCAGTGTTATTTTTGCATTTGTTATTTTGTGACCACGGGACGTTCTGAATATCTCTTTGGGTTCTTCCTCTTGTCACTTGATTATTCGCGTGTCACTTATATTCTGTTCTAGAATTTGGACATAACCTCTTTTATGCTATTGTAGGTGGATATCGCATTTCCTTAATGCGGGGCTGATGTGGCTCCAATCAACAATGATGTAAAATAATAAAACTGTTTACCAACTGAAAACAATAAGTTTACACCCCCCTGAGAATATTGGCTTCTGTCTGGCAGATGGTCAGCTCACCATCATCCTCATGATTAAAACATGACATCCCATCCCCCATTCATTGTGGCCTCCAAACCTTTAACTAAGGATTTTGTCACATAAAATGTAACTTATAGGTTAAAAGAAACTCCCGAAATGTCTCAATTGTCCAAACGTCAATGGAGAGATAAAAAGAAAGTATTACATACTGCAAAACATAGCAGATAGTGACACCTGTAGACAGACAGATCGGGCGGGGGGCATCCGCTGTCAGATTCCCTTTAAGCCCCTTATACATCATTCCCTGGTCTGCTTTCCGCTCTGACCTCTGATTTTCTTCCACTCACAATGCACTCTATATGACCAATGCACTGTACATCCAGTTTCTACCCGCTCTCTGGCACCACAACTTGGTGGCTTTAGCCGTTGGTGTTCTGCCAATGGCAGCAGACCACATGGCCGCAATAGGGTCAGTGAGTCAGGGGGTCAGTGCACAGCACTACACATGCAGTTGAAAGCAATGTTGAAAGAGCAAGCACTCCTTCCTGTATGGAGGACTATGAGGGTGTACTATATTATATTCAGGACTATGGGGTGCATTATAGTATATGGAGGACTATGGGGTTCATTATAATATATGGAGGACTATGGGGTACATTATACTATATGGAAGACTATGGGGGTGCATTATTCTATATGGAGGACTATGGGGGTACTTTATACTGTATAGAGGACTAAGGGGGTGTATTATAGTATATGGAGGACTATGGGGAGTACATTATACTATATGGAAGACTATGAGGACGCATTATACTATATGGAGGACTATGGTAGTGCTTTACACTGTATGGAGGACTATGGAGGTGCATTATAGTATAGGAGGACTATGGGGGTGCATTATACTATATGGGGGACTATGAGGGTGCATTATACTATATGGAAGATTATGGGGGTGCATTATACTATATGGAAGACTATGGGGGTGCATTATTCTATATGGAGGACTATGGGGGTACTTTATACTGTATAGAGGACTAAGGTGGTGCATTATAGTATATGGAGGACTATGTGGAGTACATTATACTATATGGAAGACTATGAGGACGCATTATACTATATGGAGGACTATGGTAGTGCTTTACACTGTATGGAGGACTATGGAGGTGCATTATAGTATAGGAGGACTATGGGGGTGCATTATACTATATGGGGGACTATGAGGGTGTATTATACTATATGGAAGATTATGGGGGTGCATTATACTAAATGGAAGACTATGGGGGTGCATTATAGTATATGAAGAACTATGAGGGTGCTTTATACTATATGGAGGACTATATGTGTCCAACTATACTACATGGAGGACTATGGGGGTGCATAATATTATATGGAGTACTGTGTTAGGACAATTATACTATATGGAAATCTATGTGGAGGCCATTATAATATTTGGAAGGCAATGAGGGAGCATTTATACTTTATGGACGGCTATTTGAGAGCCATTTTAATGTATACAAGCAATAATACACGTGGGGTCTATTATACTGCTTGGAGGGCTATTAAGAGCCATTATACAGTGTGAACAAGTGTGGGGGCTATTATATTGTATGTAGGCCAATTATACTGCATGGAGGGCTATATGGGGGTCATAGTTGGGGATCATACTGTGTTGGTATCACCATACTTTACTCGGGTAGTTGGGGGGTACAATAGGGTCTCCATACTGTGCGTGTAGAGGTTACTATGGAGGAATTCACTATGAGGGAATCATACAGTTTTTGGGGGGCACTTTTGTTGACATCTTACCTTATGGGTGTAATGAAAGGGGAATCTAGGGGCTTCAAGAGGAGTAACATGAATTTGTGAGGGCTCTAAAGTTGTGAAATATATGTTCTTATGTGACCCAGACAAATAACAATTTATTTATTTATTTTATATGGTGGGGGGGGGGGGCCCAATTAGAACTTTGCTATGGGGCCCCATGATTTCTATATACACCCCTGGCATTGGAACTGTTTCTTACAGAAAATATCCTTGGGGGAGTGACAAAGGTTATTGCTCTTTGCTGGGGTTAAGGGTGAAGAGCGTGTTCCTATATGGAGACAGAGACCCTGAATCCAGCACTGGGTCACTTACTGGGCTCTTTGCTGTAGTTGTGTTTCATCTGCTGCAGCTCTGCTAGTCCTCTCAATGATGAGCTCTGAATAACCCATATATATATATCTCTCTATTCTTTTAATAACCGTAAGGGCAATATCTAATCCTTATGGCCAAACATCGGAATATTCTGAATTCTTCCCCATGCTCATTTCTGTCATTTGTCTGAACTATGGATTCAGAGTTTTAAGTGGAGAGCTGAACCCTGAAAGCAAGAGAAATCGAGCAGGAAAGTGGAAGAACACCTGGAATTTCTTTAGGTGACTGGTGGTCACTCCATTAATCCTGCGGAAGCCCTCCTCTTAAAGGGAATAAGTCTCCTTTCTTACTAATATGTTTGAACATAAAGGTGTGAGAGCCTCAATGTCCCCCTTTAGTTTTTTTGGATATGGAAACACTGCAGGATAGCGAGGGTTTGCTATACTGTCCCTCACATTAGGGGGCCCGAGACTATCCCTGACTTCCAGATTACCCTTGAAAGTGGAGATGCCGGAGTCCCGTGCCTTACTGTTCACCTGACCAGATCTAATCTGTTACCCTCACTCCCAGGGAAGTAAAGGAGTGTTACAGAAATACAATAATAAGGAAGAAATAAGGATCAAACCAAAACTCAGACACACTGCAAACTCACAGGAATTAACAATAAAAGACTAAAGAGAAAAGCAAGAGCAGGAAGGCAGCAACAAAAGACAATAAGGGTTAATACCACAACCACTCAGTAATAATGCACAACAACCCCCAGTACACCTGCATCACAACCCCTCACCAGTCCAGTATAGAGAAGCTATAGGTGGTATTAATGGAATACTCCAACCAGCATATATTGGAGGGGAGTGAACGTGATTGGCTCCCCCACAGCATGTGATCAAAGAGACTAACAAGCAGCCCAACAGAGATTAACTCTTGCTAGCCTGCCTAAGTCTGTGGGTCAATGCCCATGTCTCCCTGCGCTGATCACAGACATCACCGCCATGATAGTTGCTAACACTAAACACTACACACAATACACACTTACATGCCGTTTACACACATACATCCTGCACACTTATCTCTCCTGCAGAAGTGTCTCCACAAACCAAATATTTTGCAACTGATTTAAAGCTTCTGAGGTCCGAATGATCATGTAAATGACTATTAACTAGGATCATATGATACATTGCAAAATTTCTAAAATATTTTACAATAGTATCCAACGCTACAGTATCCGGGATTCAAAGGAAAACATGATGCTGGATTATTAGTGTCACGCTAGGTACGGGGAAGTGACAAGCAAATGGTGAAAGGGAAGGGAAACCCTGTGTCTAGGGAAGGGGGAGATGGTGACCCCTGACAAAACCTATTGCTGGTCCCTGGGGTCCCTCACCACCCTAGATAAGTTCCGCACCTATGCGCCGAGCCAGATACCTGCCCCTTGGTTTCCCTAGTGCTGGGCTCTAAATAGGGAACGGATGGGATGAGCTCCTCATCAACCTCACTAAACACTATAGAAAACAGAAGGAGAACACACACGGGGAAAATGCATGAACTACTTATACACAGACGACTCAGATAGAAGTTAAGCAAAGTTTTCAGCAACGATACCACAGAGGAGTACAAGCCACCTGCTTGCAACCAAGGCTTGAATGAACTGAAAAATCACCAGCACCAGTCCAAGTAAGGAAGAGGTATTTAAGCACTAAGGTAATGCTGATGAACAGCAACTGGGTGGAAGGTGAGCTCCTACTGGGTCTAAAAGGGAGACAGATGAATCCAACAGTAAAACTACCTATACCAATGAATACTGACAGCAGGAATAATGGAAAGTCAGGGAGCATTCTGCACAGCCAAACGCTGTGACCTTCTATGGCCAGAAACCACATGACTGTCTGTCACCCATGACACACCTGTGATAATTAGGGCATGAGCACACAACGTCTTTTCTAGGTGGCTGAACCCGCTGAGCTTTTCAAGAGAAAGACACTTCATGAAGTGCGGACGCCTTTTTTCCTGAAGCATCTTTCGTGTACTTTTTTTGTTGTTTTATGAGTGCTTTATTAATGTTTTTGTCCTCTAGCTTTGCATTTTTGTAGCCTTTTCCCATTGTTTTGGGGGCGTCTTTTATCCTTGCATTTTCCAGTCAGTTTTATAAAGCACCACTACAGTGTTTCTTTTCACCACTGTAGTGGTGAGTTAAATCTTAGTTCCCCGACCCTACTCATACTTACCATCTTCATCTTCTGCCACTCCTTTTGTTCTCTGGTAGTTTGTGACCTGCTGGCTGCTGCAGTGTTTCATTGAGCACGCTCTAGGTCGCAACTCAACACAAGTCTATGAGAACCTTGTTCTGGCTCTCATAGACTTATATTGAATTATTGTGATGTAACTTATGACTTCCAGCCAGTGAGAAGTTGCTGTCCCAAGATGGGGCCTCAGGACTGAGGAACGCTGAAAAAAGTGAAGCCTCTGGAGGATGCCTATAAGACCAGTGGCGGGGAAACTTAAATTATAAGTACCACTCCAGTGCTGACAGAAAAAATAATGCTGGAGTGGTGCTGTAACTTTATAGATCAACGAAGAAACCACTAGCAGTTTTGTAGCAAAAATGTGTCATGGTCGTCTCTCTGTATTATGAACCTAATGACAGATTCAGGACTTGAGTCATTTACAGTCATATGAAAAGGTTTGGGCACCCCTATTAATGTTAACCTTTTTTCTTTATAACAATTTGGGTTTTTGCTATTTCAGTTTCACATATCTAATAACTGATGGACTGAGTAATATTTTTGGATTGAAATGAGGTTTATTGTACTAACAGAAAATGTGCAATCCGCATTTAAACAAAATTTGACCGGTGCAAAAGTATGGGCACCTCAACATAAAAGTGACATTAATATTTTGTAGATCCTCCTTTTGCAAAAATAACAGCCTCTAGTCGCTTCCTGTAGCTTTTAATGAGTTCCTGGATCCTGGATGAAGGTAGATTTGACCATTCCTGTTTACAAAACAATTCCAGTTCAGTTAAGTTTGATGGTCACCGAGCATGGACAGCAAGCTTCAAATCATCCCACAGATGTTCAATGATATTCAGGTCTGGGGACTGGGATGGCCATTCCAGAACATTGTAATTGTTCCTCTGCATGAATGCCTGAGTAGATTTGGAGCGGTGTTTTGGATCATTGTCTTGCTGAAATATCCATCCCCTGCGTAACTTCAACTTCGTCACTGATTCTTGCACATTATTGTCAAGAATCTGCTGATACTGAATCCATGCGACCCTCAACTTTAACAAGATTCCCGGTGCCGGCATTGGCCACACAGCCCCAAAGCATGATGGAACCTCCACCAAATTTTACTGTGGGTAGTAAGTGCTTTTCTTGGAATGCCGTGGTTTTTTTGCCTCCATGCATAACGCCTTTTTGTATGACCAAACAACTCAATCTTTGTTTCATCAGTCCACAGGACCTTCTTCCAAAATGTAACTGGCTTGTCCAAATGTGCTTTTGCATACCTTATGTCAGGTTTCCAGGTTTTCCAGTTCTCTTTTGAATGAGCTTGCCCTCAGTTAACATGGAGTTTAAGGTTCTGTTGCCCTTCTTCCTGTCCAGCTGCTTAAAAGGCCGCCTCTCAGCCCAGTCCAGTGCCTGAGTATACTGCTTGCTGTGTGCTCCTGCTTTGCTGTTTCTACTTCCTGATTGCCTTGGATTCTCCTGAAACTCTACCGACCGACTCTGGACCATACCCGGTTTTCTTCAAGCTGTGCCCGGACTCCGTCTGCCGTCTTTGATCAGCACTCTGCCCGGTTCGTAACCACTCTGGACAATCATCCCGTACGGACACTCCTGGACTATACCACTTGCCCCTTGTGTACCGGCTGCCGCACATTTAGGCCTTCCGGGGTTGATTGCCGGACAGTCCCTGTACAGGGGTTCGCTCTGGTGGTCTCCCTGGGGGAGTCCGGTGCGTGGCCCCGGGAATCCCCTTCGCTCCGTTTTGTGTGTTGTTTTACTGTGTTTATTCCCGTTGTGTATCTACCGTGGTGACATATTATATAACATCTTGTACCAAGAACTCGTCTCTGTTGTCATTGCCCTAACGCAATCTAAATCCTCAGAACATACAGTAGTATTACACCTTAGCCGACTCTGTTTGTGGCGTGCTTGGAGAAACAGCTTCTTTCGCATCACTCTCCCATACAGCTTCTCCTTGTGCAACGTGCACTGTATTGTTGACCGATGCACATTGACACCATCTGCAGCAAGATGATGCTGCAGGTCTTTGGAGGTGGTCTGTGGATTGTCCTTGACTGTTCTCACCATTCTTCTTCTCTGCCTTTCTGATATTTTTCTTGGCCTGCCACTTCTGGGCTTAACAAGAACTGTACCTGTGAACATTTCCTTACTATGTTCCTCACAGTGGAAACTGACAAATTAAATCTCTGAGACAACTTTTTGTATCCTTCCCCTGAACAACTATGTTGAATAATCTTTGTTTTCAGATCATTTGAGAGTTGTTTTGAGGAGCCCATGATGCCACTCTTCATAGGAGATTCAAATAGGAGAACAACTTGCAAAGGGCCACCTTAAATAGCTTTTCTCATGATTGGATACACCTGCCTATGAAGCTCAAAGCTCAATGAGGTTACAAAACCAATTTAGTGCTTTAGTAAGTCAGTAAAAAGTAGTTAGGAGTGTTCAAATCAAGAAATTGATAAGGGTGCCCATACTTTTGCACCAGTCAAATTTTGTTTAAATGCGGATTTCACATTTTCTGTTAGTACAATAAACCTCATTTCAACCAGAAATATTACTGAGTCCATCAGTTATTAGATATATGAAACTGAAATAGCTGCTGCAAAAACCCAAATTGTTATAAAGAAAAAAGGTTAACATTAATAGGGGTGCCCAAACTTTTTCATATGACTGTACATTCTAGACTCTCAATATTAAATGTGTTTCTTTTCCTTTGGTAGTCATATGGTCAATGTCAGTATTCCTTTCCAGCAAGCAGTCTCATTACCATCTCAGGTGTTTCCAGTTTGGGACCACTCCCAGTCCCTTTATATTCCCTCTGCTACCAGCAGAGGGTGCCAGTTATTCTCTTTCCCATTTAGATGCTGGTCCTGGTGGTGAAAGGAGCTGCTGAAATCTTCTGTTGAAGTTGCGTTGTTGGCTTTAGCCTTGGTGCTGACTGTAAAGTGGTGTTTTTAGAACAGTGGTGGGGCTAGCATCCCTTACCAGCCCACTCCCTAGCCAGGGACTATTGTTGGGTCACTCAGGGCTTAAGGTATTCCTGCTTGATGACAGATGAGGAATCTGTATAGGGACTGGCTGGGAGTGCAGGGTATAGCGGCAGGTATGTGGAGGAGGTGCTCATCTTCCCTTTCACTAGTCCTAGGGCCCTCCTGTCATGATTCTTCTCTGTAAAGCATCTTGCTTTTGGAGATGCTCTGCTGCACTTTCCTGTCTTACTAAACTAGCAGTTTGTTTGACAGCACAGAATTCCATGTTGGTGCTGATTACTCAGGTGTTCCCTCTTCCTGGTAATTGCTCAGGCTTCTTTACTGAGCATGCTCACCCAGGACCTCGCCAGTTGTATTATCTGGTTCTGCAGTTGTGCTGTTGGTTTATGTCTCTGATAGTATTCTGATCTTTGCTCACTGACCTTGGACTGTTATTTGACTTCTCTCTGCCTGTCCCCTGTTCCTGTCTTGGCCCCTGCCTTTTTGACCTCGGACGGTTACCTGACCACATCTCTGCTTCTCCCCTGAATCTATTACGTGCTCTCCTGGATTTCTGACCCTTGGATATTGACTTGACTGCACCCCTGTTTTCTCCTTAAGCTCCCATTACCAGACCCCGACTTTCCTGACTACTTGTCCATCCATACTTCTCATAAGTACTGGCTAGCATCACACCTCCATTTCTAAAGTGTTCCTGGTGTACCCCTCGTTTGTCGTTATGTAACCCCTGTTGTTGTATGTTTTGGCTCACGCTGGCCCATCCCTAGTCCGCACTGTGAAAAAATGCTGTCAAAGTGCACAAAAGACGTCTAGGCATCTTCCAAACATCTTTTGAGCTGTCCTGTTGGCTCCACTATACAGTATAGAGCGTCTGGAGAATGGTCAGGTCTTTTCTTTTAATACTTGGAGTCTTTGGAAACCTGAAGTGGTTAAAAGATGCTCAAAAGACTGACCAATGCATGTACAATCTTTTGAGCTTTTTTTTTTAAATGTTATGTGCACATATCCTTAGATATTTAGCATCCGAGAAATAAATAAAGAAAGACAGAAGGAAAGAAAGGAAGAAAGGAAAGAAAGAAAGAAAGGAAATAAAGAAAGAAAGAAAGAAAAGAAAGGAAAAAAGAAAGAAAGGATAGAAAGAAAGAAAAGAAAGAAAGGATAGATAGCAAGAAAGGATAGAAAGGATAGGTAGAAAGAAAGGATAGAAAGAAAGAGAAAGGATAGATAGAAAGAAAGGACAGAAAGAAAGGATAGAAAGAAAGAAAGAGAGAAAGAAAAAAAAGAAAGAATAGAAAGAAAAAAAAGAAAGAAAGGAAAGAAAGAAAGAGAAAGAAAGGATAGAAAGAAAGAAAGGATAGAAAGAAACAAAGGATAGATAGAAAGAAAGAAAGAGAGAAAGGAAAAAAAGAAAGAATAGAAAGAAAGGATAGATAGAAAGAAAGAAAGAAAGAAAGAAAAGAAAGGAAAAAAAGAAAGAAAGGATAGAAAGAAAGAAAAGAAAGAAAGGATAGATAGAAAGAAAGGATAGAAAGGATAGGTAGAAAGAAATGATAGAAAGAGAGAAAGGATAGAAAGAAAGAAAGGATAGATAGAAAGAAAGAAAGGATAGAAAGAAAGAAAAGAAAGAAAGAATAGAAAGAAAGAAAGAGAAAGGATAGATAGAAAGAAAGGAAAGAAAGAAAGGATAGAAAGAAAGAAAGAGAGAAAGAAAAAAAGAAAGAATAGAAAGAAAAAAAAAGAAAGAAAGGAAAGAAAGAAAAGAAAGAAAGAGAAAGAAAGGATAGAAAGAAACAAAGGATAGATAGATAGAAAGAAAGAAAGAAAGAGAGAAAGGAGAAAAAGAAAGAATAGAAAGAAAGAAAGGATAGATAGAAAGAAAGAGAAAGGAAAGAAAGAAAGAAAGAAGGAAAGAAGGAAAGAAAGAAAGATGAATTGGAATCCAAATATAATTAGCCAATATGGTTCTAACTCGCGACTGTGAACGTTTCCATATCACACTGCAACAATGTTTCAACTGGGAAAGGTGGATACAATTTTTCTCAATAGTTATAAATCATGGATACCCTAATCAGGAGCATTTACCTTGTCTTATAGATGGAGCACAAAGCAGGGGGACCCATTTTTAGCATCTACATGCTCTGATAGGACATATAGGCAGGAGTCGTCCTATTTTGACAAGTCCCTTTAAATATAAACAAACAAAAAATGAGTTTTCCCTCTGCCTCTACGTAGTCAGTGACATATATCTTGCCTTTCCATACTTACAGCTCACATAACCGGCATTATTCTTTCCAGCTAGATCTATGTAAAAATAAAACTCTCAATGCTTTATGGCTTTAGTTCTTTTTTTTTGTGAATTTACCATTAATCTGATACCCTTGGAAAAAAAAAATTAAAGGGCAATTCATTATGGAATAAAATGTCTTTACTATATTTTTTTCTTTGCAGCTGTAAAAATTGGGATTAAATGTCAAATTCAAAAAGTTCATCAGAGTTTACCATTATCTGCACTTTGTGAGAGTAAGCATTAATTTTCATATAGACAATAAAACTTCCCCACATCATCTCCTCTCCCGGATCTACAATGAAATACAATAAACCTTTTCCCTTTGCTAACCTAAATCAGGCACAAATCATTTGGCAAAACATAGCTCTAACTCACCTCCATTCTGCAAAGGCTAAGACAAGGTTTGCATTTTCATCTCTGGTTATGCTTATGTAGGATTATTATAAAATCCTGGGCCCGGTGCAGAAGGCGAAGGAAACGATGCCTGCAGCGAAAGATGGATGTGCACACCAGCATGCAATGAGTTAAATAAAATGTAAACAATGTAAGTAATGCTGGAAGGAGATATAGCAATCTAATATATAAAGCTGAATGTGTGTATGTATGTGTGTGTGTGTATGTATGTATGTATGTCCGGGAGTGGCATCTGCACCGTCGCAGCTACAGCCACAACATTTTGCACACTTGCACTTCTGGACCCCGAGAGCGTCATAGGCTATGTTTTGAGGATAAATTTTAACACCGCGCTTTACAGTTATTTACCAAAAAACCTGCCTCCATTAAAGTGAATGGAGCTGGGAGCCACAGTGCATCCAGAACTTCAGAAGAATGCACAGCCACGCCCTTAAATGGAATGTTGGCGTGTCACGATGCAGCCAGGGAAAGAGACAGACACAGACAGGGAAAGAGGCAGACACAGACAGGGTAAGAAACAAACATAGACAGGGAAAGAGACAGACACAGACAGGGTAAGAAACAGACATAGACAGGGTAAGAGACAGACACAAAGAGACAGACACAGACAAAGAGACAGACTGACAGGGAAAGAGACAGACAGGGAAAGAGAGGGAAAGAGAGAGACAGGTTAAGAGACAGACATAGACAGGTAAAGAGACAGACACAGACAAAGAGACAGAGACAGACACAGGGAAACAGATGGAAAGAGAGGGAAAGAGACAGACAGGGTAAGAGACAGACAAAGACAGGTAAAGAGACAGACAAAGAGATAGACACAGGGAAAGACAGAGGGAAAGAGACAGACAGGGAAAGAGAGGGAAAGAGACAGACAGGGAAAGAGGGGGAAAGAGACAGACAGGGAAAGAGACAGACAGGGAAAGTGACAGAGATAGATAGACAGACAGGGAAAGAGATAGATAGACAGACAGGGAAAGAGATTGAGACAGACAGAGAAAGAGACAGAGACAGTCAGAGACAGACAGGGAAAGAGACAGACAGACAAAGAGAGAGACAGAGAGATATATACAGAGGGGGAGACAGACATTATAATTACATTTCTATCTATTTGTTTTGTGGTTTTTGAGTGCAGAATATATTTTTGTTAATACATTCTATTTTGTTAACAGCAGTTATTAACCCGGGCAAAGCCGAGTAGTACAGCTAGTTATAAATAAAATTAGAAAATAAAATAGATGAGCAAATGGATTTAAAGGGGTTCTATGGTAAGGACAATCCCTTTTTGTTTTAGTAAGGCCTTCTAATGATAAACTGACCACAAGAAGTCCTGCTGCTGTATTCCTGAGCAACCTGCTGTAATAAGTGAGGGAGCCTTTTAGCAGGTGTTTAATATACCTGCAGCGCCTCTACAGGTAAAATGAAGCATTACAGCCTTACATAGTTCCCATTACAATCAATAGTCTGTATAATTCGTAGATATGTCAGGTCCTCACCAGTCTTGCTTCCTTCCCAGGACGCCTGGCTCCCTTTGGTCCAGGGCTCGCAGGGTTTTTATGGAATTGGGGCTTAAACCTTTGATGTCTCATTCTGAAGCCTTGTAGACTGGGTCAGGTGGCTACGTGTCCTTCACCATCCTTGCTCCCATGTTCCAGGACTCTGTGTGTCACAGGACAAACTTAGCTCTGCTTAACCACTGGACTCTTTAGGCCTAAGCCACACGGCGAGAAAATCGGTGCGAGTGGAGTGCGATAAAACATCGCATTCCCCTCGGACCAATTCTAGCCTGTGTGTCAGCACACATGAGCGATTATTTTCCCAGCCCTAATCGGACAGAGAAAACAATTGCAGCATGGTGCGGGTGCAATGTGAGTCTCTTTTCTCTCGCACCCATTCAAGTGAATGGGGCGAGAGAAAAAACGCACTGCACTCGCGGTACACCGGTGTACCGCTAGTGCAGTGCGAGAATGGCAATAGCCGGCTACGGAGGAGAGAGGGAGATAAATCCCTCCCACCCCTCCTCCGTGCTGGCCTGCCCCTCCTCAGATCCGGCCCGTCCCCCGCAGCTGAGGTCCGCTCGCACAGTTGGACCTCAGTCGCAGTGACACTCGCATGACACTCGGCTCCTGCTGTGCTCCCAGCGTGAGCCAAGTGTCATGCGAGCATCGCACTAGTGCCCCGTGTGGCCCCGGCCTTATTGGACTCCCCACAATTGAGTCTCCTAACAAACTCATCTCTACTATCCTGCATACTCAGCCCCACTATTTCAAGATGTCAGTTCACATACTTGGCTCTGCCAGTTAACATATTCAATTCTGCTATTCCAAGGTGCCAGACCGCATACTCGGCTCCCAGTATCCTATATGTTCTCTCCTGGTATCCTGATCCTTGGCTTGTATCTTGATCTCATCTCTGTGTGCTCCCTGTGTCCTGTCGTGTCCTCCTGGTTCCCGATTGTTTGACGACCTCTCCGCTCACACTGCACGCAAGTGGCATCTAGCGCCACCTAGTGACTAGCATTACAGTACGCCACATAGTGTTGAACATCACAGTTTCTAACTCTTTTATCTGTCTTTCTCTCAGCTCTTCTCAGTTGATTTATGACCACAGACCACATCAAAGTTGAATGTGCCACGAATCACAGAGCTTGTAACAGCCAAACGGTGCACATTTTGTAATGAAACCTAATTAGAGAAATGATTTTTAGCCCCCAATACATGCATTTGAAGTAAAAAATAAAAATTCTCAAGGGTGGTCAGTCTCTTTAACTTTGTATATTGTATGGATATATACTCATATATTGGAAAAGCAAAGCACCGAAGATATAGTAAGGAAATAATAAGTGACAAACTTTACACATTAACATGACATGATAATAAAAAGTGGATGTTTCAAACATTGGACGTACTGGGTACATCATAGCTCATGTCAGTATAATCACTGTTGGCTGCTGCGGTGAGCCTGAGGTGGGTCCCGCACATGTCTGCTGATTTGTAGAGCAGACATGTGCGGCTATCAGGCCCGGGTGGATGGCGGCTGTTAACAACTTAGATCGCGCTGTCAGGAAGTTACAGCGCGATTTAAAGCGCCACAGTGAGTAACGCACACTTACCTGCCGCCATTGGAGGCCCCGTGACTTGACCATGGAAGCCAATGATTGCCATGGTAGCATGTGATGACTCCTGTCACTATCATGACTCACTTCCTGTTACAGCCGGCGAAGCGCTGACTGTAATAGACGATGAGCATTTCTGCTGATCTGAGCTGTGCAGCGCTGATCAGGAGAAATGAACAAGCCATCAGACTGCTGATCCCTATAGCCCCCTAGGGAGACTAGTAAAATAAATAAAAAAAAGTAAAAAAAAGTTTTAAAAAATGTATAAAAATAAAAAACCCTAAAAGTTCAAATCACCCCCATTCACCCCATTGAAAACTAAAAAATATACACATATTTGGTATCACCACGTTCAGAAATGCCCGATCTATCAAAATATAAAATCAATTTATCTGATTAGTAAATGGTGTAATGGAAAAAAAAAAATTCCAAACGCCAAAATTACATTTTTTGGTTGTAACAAATTTTGCGCAAAATGTAATAACAGGCAGTCAAAATGAAGCAACTGCGCAAAATTGGTACCGTTAAAAACGTCAGCACAAGATGCAAAAAATAAGCCGTCACTGAGCCCTATATCCTGAACAATGAGAACGCTATGGGTCACAGAAAATGGCGCAAAAAGCAAGCCACTTTTTTGGACAAACTTCAAATTTTTTTTAACCCCTTAGATAAGAGTAAATCTATACATGTTTAGTATCAACAAACTTGTGCCGACCTGAGGCATCACATTGACCTATCAGTTTTACCATATAGTGAACACAGTGAATAAAATACCCCCAAAACAATTGTGCAATTGCACTTTTTTTTTTGCAATTTTTGCGCACTTGGAAATTTTTTGCCGTTTTCCAGTCCAATATATGGTAAAATTCATGGTTACATTTAAAAGTACAACTCGTTGTGCAAAAAGCAAGCCCTCATATGGCAAGGTTGACGGAAAAAAAGAGGTTACGGCTCTTGAAGAAGAAGAGGAGCAAGAAACAAAAACAGAAAATCACCCAGAGTGAAGGGGTTAATGTGGCGCCCTTGAGGCTTTCGTCGCCACACAGGTACTGCACCTCAGCCAGAGGTGTGGTATCCCATCCTAGGTAAGAAGGGGGTCATCTACCGGTTCACAGACAAAACCTGCACACACCAATTGTTAGGTCACACACTGGGTCAGGGTTTAAGGCAGGTACTCCATTAATGCTGGGAGTAGCGACCAGTATACCTGGTTATGGGGCCTTAGTCCCATTCACTGGCCAGAAGGGGTGGCGCCTGGCAAGAGGGAGTGTGGGAGGAGTCAGTGGGTCAGTTAGGAAAACCGGTTAGTTCAAGTTTGAACTGGACAGTGTAGGCAGTCTGTCAGAGAAGTGACAGTGGACAGGGGTCTGTGAGAGGGTCTGTGACAGAAAGTCTGAGAGAAAGGAGTGAGAAGACTTGGTTTTTGGACCCTGGGGCCCTGCTAGGTCCAGGTGATACCAAGGAAAGGGTTCCAGAGTGCCACGGATGTGCGGGAGGCTTCCGTGGACTTGTTCCACCAAGAATACCAGGGTGGAGGAATCTGCTCCCAATAACTGGGACGGTCCCCAGGCTAAAGGAGGAAAACATTTCCCTTTAGTAATCCAAAGGCTCGGGAGATTGCTTCAGGCACCCGAGGCCACAACCTGCCACCCATCACCTGTAAGGGGGGGGGGGGCAATAAAAAGACTGGGGTCAGCCACCCTTTGGACAGGCTCGGTTGCGGAGGCGCAGGACCGTCTAATGAAGGTCGGCGCTAGTGAGACGGCCAGGGAAGGCACATTGCGTGGTGCACCGGTACTGACCCTTGAACTATTCGGGATCGGCGGAGGCCCTGAACAGTGAATCCTGGCTCACCACGGGGTAATCGGTCAGCTGAAGTATTGGAACCAACTGTGAGTAAAAACATCTTAATTGCAAGCCCTGTGTCGTCTGCTTTGTCCTGCACCTCATCAACATCCACCATAGACTTTACAAACGGTCGCCACGGGGTACCCGCTCCACCTGTGGGCAGCAAGAAACACCTCAGCTGCCATAACACCAGCCCCGGAGGTCCCGTCCAGTAGCCGCGGCTCCAAAGCCGCAATCCACAGGTGGCGTCATGAATCTTATATAAACTTTATTACTATCTTCCACAATACCGCCACATTAACTGACTCCGCCAGGGTCACGGAGTCGGGCCCCGCCACCGCTGACTACCCCGGACTAGTCCGGCCCGATACTGAGTCACCTCAGGCCCTGAGGCGGGCGAGTCATTAACATGACATGATAATAAAAAGTGGATGTTTAAAACGTGTCCAACTATTAGTTGCCTTTAAACATCAACATATATATAAGTCCATCATTCCCAATGTGCATCGGAGGCAATGGAAGCCCCCAAACTGCTTGTTCTGATCATTTTTACTTTTATCGAAAATAAAGCACCTTGTGGGTTACAAGAAGTTTTAGAGGCCGCAGTTAATTAGTACTTTAAATTAGTATCATTTTTGGGAGAAATGTCAAAAGTGACACCAAAAAGACAGGCAGAAATAGCTCTCCTTAAAATGACATTTACTAGGTATGGCTCCTGATTAATTAGGAATTGAAGGTAAGATTGTGGACTTATATAAAAGACAGAGAAATCCGGGGACACGTATCAAGGTGTTAGTGTATCACATATAGACAAGACTATTCTAAAGGGGCGTAAAGGTCAGGGCTTAGCAGTATATATATATATATATATATATATATATATATATATATATATATATATATATATATATATATATATATATACAGTGCCTTCTGAAAGTATTCGGCCCCCTTGAATTTTTCATCCTTTTCCCACATTTCAGGCTTCAAACAGAAAGATAAAAATTTTAATGTTCTGGTGAAGAATCAACAACAAGTGGACACAATTGTGAAGTTGAATGATATTTATTGCTTATTTTAAACTTTTTTAAAAAAATAAATAACTGAAAATTGGGCCGTGCAATATTATTCATCCCCTTTACTTTCACTCCAGAAGTTCATTGAGGATCTCTGAATGATCCAATGTTGTCCTAAATGACTGATGATGATAAATACTGTATAATCCCCTGTGTGTAATCAAGTCTCCGTATAAATGCAGCTGCTCTGTGATAGTCTCATTGTTCTGTATAAAGCGCAGAGAGCATCATGAAGACCAAGGAACACAACAGGCAGGTCCGTGATACTGTTGTGGAGAAGTTTAAAGCCGGATTTGGTTACAAAAAGATTTGCAAAACTTTAAACATCCCAAGAAGCTCTGTGCAAGTGATCATATTGAAATGGAAGGAGTATTATACCACTGCAAATCTACCAAGACCCGGCCGTCCATCCAAACTTTCATCTCAAACAAGGAGAAGACTGATCAGAGATGCAGCCAAGAGGCCCATGATCACCCTGGATGATCTGCAGAGATCTACAGCTGAGGTGGGAGAGTCTGTCCATAGGACAACAATCAGTCGTACACTGCACAAATCTGGCCTTTATGGAAGAGTGGCAAGAAGAAAGCCATTTCTCAATGATATCCATAAAAAGTGTTGTTTAAAGTTTGCCACAAGCCACCTGGGAGACACCAAACATGTGGAAAAATTCAAGGGAGTTGAATACTTTCGCAAGGAATTGCATATATATATATATATATATATATATATATATATATATATATATATGTATGTATATATATATATATATATATACACACACACATATACATATACCGTATATATTTATATATATATATATATATGTATTTATATATATATATATAGATATACATGTATATATATGCTGCATATACATATATATATATATATATATATACTTTATATACTGTATATATATATATATATATATATACACATAGATTTTGCTCATTTATCTCTAGACAGATGTGGCAGATAATGATGTACCCGCGAAACGCACATGGTCAAAATTGTTGGTACCCCTTGTTAAATGAGAGAAAAAGCCACAATGGTCACAGAAATAACTTGAATCTGACAAAAGCAATAATAAACAAAAAAATCTATGAAAATGAACAAATGAAAGTCAGACATTGCTGCTTTTCTGCTTCCACAGAATTTAAAAAAAAATAAAACTCATGAAACAGGCCTGGAAAGAAATGATGGTTCCCCTGAAAATAATGTGACAAAAGGGACATGTTATATCAAGGTGTGTCAACTAATTAGCATCACAGGTGTCTACAATCCTGTAATCAGTCAGTGGGCCTGTATATAGGGCTACAGATACTCACTGTGCTGTTTGGTGACATGGTGTGTACCACGCTCAACATGGACCAGAGGAAGTATAAGAAAAGAGTTGTCTCAGGAGATTAGAAAGAAAATTATAGACAAGCATGTTGAAGGTAAAGGTTATAAGACCATCTCCAAGCAGCTTGATGTTCCTGTGACTACAGTTGCACATATTATTTAAGATCCATGGGACTGTAGGCAACCTCCCTGGACGTGGCCACAGGAGAAAAACTGATGATAAATCAAAGAGACGAATAATACGAATAGTAACAAAAGAGCCCAGAAAAACGTCTAAAGAGATTAAGGTAAACTTCAAGCTCAAGGAACATCAATGTCAGATCACACCATCCGTCGTTGTTTGAGCCAAAGTGGACTTCATGGGAGACGACCAAAGAGGACACTATTGTTGAAAAAAAAAAAAATCATAAAAAAGTCAGACTGGAATTTGCCAAACAACATGTTGACAATTCACAAAGCTTCTGGGAGAATGTCCTATGCACAGATGAGACAAAAATGGAACTTTTTGGCAAGGCACACCAGCTCTATGTTCACAGACGGAAACTATTCAGACACAAGTTATCTCGATCCCGATCTTAATCGTTACAAACGTTCGGGCGAGGCTCCCAATCCCGAACATCAGGGGGATCGCCCATCACTAATGTTGATACCTATAGTGGTGAAAAGGTAACCAGTCATCACTAGATCCTACATCTGTTCGGTGATACCATTTGAAGACAAGGCAGTTTCCCTTTAAGAGAATGTAAATAAGGCTGGAGTTACACTAGCGATTGGAAACTCGGACCGATTCTCATACTAGAAAGTAGCATGAGCTCTGTCTGAGTGTTGATCCGTGTGCAATGCAACTGCAATGTGATTGTGATTTTTCTCATGATTATAGTCCATGTGCAATCCGTGTGTGATCCGTATGGGATCCGTATTTATTCTCAGCAGCTATGTCATCTGCCATTCAGCTCTGCTACATGGCCACTGACAGCAGACACAGACAGAGCCGCGAGACCAGAATGAAGTCGGATGAACTTCACCCGACTTCATTGTCATCCCGCGGCTCTGTCTGTGTGTCATGGCCTAATTTTCGGTCACCGGTGAAGGTCTCACCGGTGACCGCAAAACCCATGACTGACAGACGTGATCGGCGCTATTAGCGGTGCCGTCACTGAGGTTACCCGTGGCCACAGCTGAAGTCTTCCAGCTGAGATCTGTGGCCGCGGGTAACTTGAGTGATGTCATCGCTGATAGCGCGACTCACTTCAGTTGCTGCGGGGAGCTCACAGAGAGCGGTCGTGGTCTGTGACCACTCTCTATCAGCTTCTGGTGTAGCTTCTGGTGTAGCAGAGCTGTAAGCGTCGTGGGACTTCTGTGGATTACGTCGGACCTGGCGGGGTATTTGGGGACTTGACTAAAGTGGTGAAAGAGGGTGGTTTTTTTTGTCATTTATTTCAAATAAAGGATTTTTGGGTGTATGTCTTTATTTTCTTTAACTTACAGGTTACTCATGGAAGGGAGACGCCTGCTATGATTAACCTAGGACTTAGTGGCAGCTATGAGTAATGGGAAACCCGAGCACTCAATAAGGAAGATGAGGAGAATTTGGATGCAAGTGTTTTTATTTACAACTGACAAAAATGCAAAATGTGAACCCTAACACAAAGCAACAAACCAACGTTTCGGTTTATCAGTCATTACCACTGCCACCGCTGTTACAGCACTACATGGTCCTCTTTGAGCAGGCGTCCTTTCCTCTCCTCTTCTGCCTCTGTGTTTACTCACCACATCACCACCATCCTGATACCGCATACTGCCGAATGTAATGCCGTCCACTTACTCTCTACCCTGACGACTGTTCTTGTGACCCGTATGCCCCTGCGTCTCTATTATAAGCAACTACCTTGAGAAAGGTCTGATAAACCGAAACGTTGGTTTGCTGCTTTGTGTTAGGGTTCACATTTTGCATTTTTGTCAGTTGTAAATAAAAACACTTGCATCCAAATTCTCCTCTCCTTCCTTATTGAGTGCTCGGGTTTCCCATTACTTGTGACTATTATATTACCCTGCAGCACCTATATCTGTAGCAGTTGCAGCCAGACTTTTCTGTATTATTTAGTGGCAGCTATGGGCTGCTGCCATTAACTCCTTCTTACCTCGATTGCCACTGCACCAGGGCAATTCGGGAAAAGAGCCGGGTACAGTCCCGGGACGATCGCATCTAATGGATGCGGCAATTCCGGGCGGCTGCTGGCTGATATTTTTAGGGTGGGGGGGCTCCCCATAACGTGGCGCTCCCTATCCTGACAATACCAGCCTCCAGCCGTATAGCTTTATCCTGGCTGGAATCAATTTATCCTGGCTGATCCTAAGAAAATGCAGCTTTTTTTAAATTATTTAATTTACTGCATGATATAGACCCGCCCACCGGCAGCTGTGATTGGTTACAGTGAGACAGCTGTCACTCAATGTGGGGGCGTGTCTGGCTGCAACCAATCATAGGCGCCGGTGGGCGGGGAAAGCAGTGAATACTAGATGGAATAATGAGCGGTCGGCTTTTTTAAAAGAGGAAAAGCCGCCGGAGCTTTGTGACAGCCGTGCAGTGCTGCGCTGGTGATCAGAGATCGGTGAGTATGAGAGAGGGGGGAGAGGGATAGACCGACAAAGAGAGGGACAGACAGACAGAGACCGACCGACAGACAGAGAGAGAACGACTGACAGAGATAGAGATTGACTGACATACACAGACCTCACTCATTTCCAGTGTTTTCTGCAACATGTGATAAATGTATTTAGAAAAACGGATGTCACTAGGATGGTGTATGTTCCGTCCGTGTGACATCTGTTTTTTTTATATAAATATAACGATCACTGTACTGTATATCGGTCACTTTGCTTCCCAAAAACATGGAATAAAAAAAAAAAATAAATAAATAAATAAAAGAATGAGAAAGTCTTAAATATTTATCTTTTACAGTGAAGGCTGAAACAAAACCAAATAAAGTAGATAAATAATAAAAATAGTGTAAATATTTATCCTTTACGGTGAAAAAAAAATAAAACAAAATAAAAACAAATAAATAAATAATAAAAATATTGTAAATATTTATCCTTCACGGTGAAGGCTGGAACAAAAACACATAAAATACAGTATATAAATAATAAAAATAATCACTGTATTTCAGTCACTTTGCTTCCCAAAAAAGATAGAATTAAAAAAAGAAGAGATGAGAAAGTCACATGAAACCTGTAGCATATCGTGGATTTATTAGTAAAAGTACAAATGTAAGTTGAATACAATAACACAGATTAAACCTTCTTTGTTCGGTATTGTGCAGGATCAGAAATAAAGCGTAAAACCTCCAAAAATAAAAATATCTAAAAAAAAAAAAAAAAAATCACATTAGATTGCAGTTTTTGTGCGCATGCAAACTAATTGAATATAAATATATTATATTTATAATAGATTATTTTTATTATATATTATTTATATTTAGATATAATTTATATTTAGAATATATTATTTATATTTGTAAATATATTATATATAATATATTTACAAATATAAATAATATGTTATAAATATAAAATTATATATAAACATAAATAATATATAATAATATAAATAAATAACTACAAAAATATTTATCATTTATGGTGAATATAATAAATAAATAAATATTTATCCTTTATTATGGGGAAGGTTGAAACAAAAAAAAAATAAAGCACAAAAAAAATAAAGGAATCACTGTATTTTGATCACTTTGCTTCCAAAAAACATAGAATAAAAAAAAATAAAAAAAAATTAGAAACTTGTAATATCCCTTATGGTTATGACTGAAGCAAAAACAAACAATAGAAATAAATAATAAATAAATAATATATTATAATAATAAATAAATAAAATAAATTAAAGACATTAAATAATAAATAAATTAATAAATATATTAATTAATTAATATAATCACTGTGTTTCGGTCACAAAAAAAACATTGGCTTAAAAAAGAAGCGAAAGCTGTATAAAAACTGAAGCCTAAGGCTAAGGGGCACTTTGCACACTGCGACATCGCAGGTGCGATGTCGGTGGGGTCAAATTGAAAGTGACGCACATCCGGCATCGCATGCGACATCGCAGTGTGTAAAGCCTAGATGATACGATTAACGAGTGCAAAAGCGTCGTAATCGTATCATCGGTGCAGCGTCGGCGTAATTCATAATTACGCTGACGCGACGGTCCGATGTTGTTCCTCGCTCCTGCGGCAGCACACATCGCTGTGTGTGAAGCCGCAGGAGCGAGGAACATCTCCTACCGGCGTCACTGCGGCTTCCGTAGGTTATGCGGAAGGAAGGAGGTGGGCAGGATGTTTACATCCTGCTCATCTCCGCCCCTCCGCTCCGATTGGCCGCCTGCCGTGTGACGTCACAGTGACGCCGCACGACCCGCCCCCTTAACAAGGAGGCGGGTCGCCGGCCACAGGGACGTCGCACGGCAGGTGAGTGTGTGTGTGAAGCTGGCGTAGCGATAATGTTCGCTACGCCAGCTATCACCACATATCGCTGCTGCGACGGGGGCGGGGACTATCGCACTCAGCATCGCAGCATCGGCCTGCGATGTCATAGTGTGCAAAGCCCGCCTAAGTTCACACTTCAGTTGTTTTAAATCCGTCAGGTCCGTCAGCAACGGATCAGTCGTTTTCAAGATGTCAACTGATGCAACGGATGTGTTTTTTACAGGATTCCTTTCACAGGAATCCTGTGAAAAAACTGATCCGTTGCGTCCGTTACATCCGTTATGCGTCCATTTCTTGACGGATCAGTCATGATCCGTTTGTGTTTGGGACAGCCCAGGGGGTGTGCCAAACATGCTGGGCATGCTCAGTAGAGCATGACGGAATCCTGCGCTGGATTCAATCGTAAGACGGATTACGACGTTATCCAGCACCATAGACATGCATTACAAGCTTGACGGATGGCAACGGATTCCTGCGGGGCGCGTTTATTTTGACAGCCCGAAAAACGTTACATTCTGCGTTGCTCCCGCCCGGCGGTCAGTCAAAAACGACGGACCGCGACGCAGCGGATGCAACGCAGAGTCATCAGTCGCAATCCGTCACTAATACAAGTCTATGGGGAAATACTGGATTCCTGCAAAATATTTTGCAGGATACCGTAATTCCCCAAGGCGACGGATTGTGACTGATGCAAAACAACTGAAGTGTGAACTTAGCCTAAGGGTACTTTCACACTTGCGTTTATTTCCTTCCGTTACAATCCGCCCTTTTGGAAAACAGCGGAATCCGTTAACGGATTCCGCTGTTTCCCATAGAGTTGTATGGGTGACGGATTGTACCAAAAGGACCTGCGTTGCTTCCGCTGGGCGACGCTCCGTTGCTTCCGCCCAGCGGGAGGAACGCAGCATGTAACGTTATTTTGAGCAGCGGAATCCTCTGGATTCCACTGCGCATGCTCTTTTTTTTTTTTTTTTAAATCAAACTTTATTTTGGCTCGCGGTGGCCGAACGTTCAGCTGAGCACCCGGCCGTCGGCAAGCAACAGTGCTCAGCTGAGCGACCGGCCACCGGCATGCCCGGCCGCCGGCAAGTCACAGCGCTCAGCTGATCACCCGGCGGCCGGCTGCAGGGAGCGATGAGCTGATCACCCGGCGGCTGGCTGCAGGGAGCGATCAGCTGATCACCCGGCGGCCGGCTGCAGGGAGCGATCAGCTGATCACCCGGCGGCCGGCTGCAGGGAGCGATCAGCTGATCACCCGGCGGCCGGCTGCAGGGAGCGATCAGCTGATCACCCGGCGGCCGGCTGCAGGGAGCGATCAGCTGATCACCCGGCGGCCGGCTGCAGGGAGCGATCAGCTGATCACCCGGCGGCCGGCTGCAGGGAGCGATCAGCTGATCGTTTACAATAGTCTGCCGCTGGTAAAACTGTAAAAAAAAAAAATCAAAACGAATTGCGTTGTTTTGCAGCATTCGTTGCATCCGTTGTGCCACTATATGCAACACATCCGTTGCATCCGTTACACAACGCAATGCAACGGATACCGTTCAACGCAAGTGTGAAAGTACCCTAACATGGATATATCAGTAAGAGTATAAAAAGTATAAAAAGTATAAATGCATGTTGAACTGAATATAAAACATAAAACTGTGTTCGGTGTTGTATGACATCAGAGATGTATCTAGAAATTGAAAATAAAAAATAAACAATAAAAGTAAAAAAAAAAAAAAAAAATGGCTGGAGATGCCGGGGATTGAACCCGGGACCTCACACATGCGAAGCGCGCGCTCTACCACTGAGCTACATCCCCCAGCTGCCTGCGTCAGTCGTGTTCCCTGCTTAGGAAGGAAGTGAGAGCGTCCAGCACAGCTCCCCCCGCCTTCTGGCTGATTGGTAGCTTCCATCTCTACAGATAATAATGCAGCACAAGGAACAATAGTATCACACAAGAAAACAACTTTTCTGCAGAATTAATAGAAACGTTTTCTGTTTTGCATTTGCCTCTGATATTAACAAGTCACTGAGTAAAGATGCAGAAGGCTAGAAAGAATGTAACACTGTGATAAACATACTATACACACAAGCATCACCTTACACATGGTCAGTGTAAGTATTCTGTGCTTTTTATGGAGAGTATTTATGTGATATTGAAAAATAAATAAATAGATGAATAAAATAAAAAATATTGAAAATAAAAAAATAAAAAAATATTCAGCTGCATTGGCCGGGAATCGAACCCGGGCCTCCCGCGTGGCAGGCGAGAATTCTACCACTGAACCACCAATGCTTGCCTGGAGAACACTGCTGTGTGTGCTGCCTATATACTGCAGAAAAGAAGCGCAGACTGCAGCTCGGGCTGCTTAGTCCTCTACAGTCAGGACTCTTCTATTCTGCAGGATCTTCTGCTCCACTTTTCTGCCTCTTGTGCTTCTTTTCTCAGCTCTGCTACATTACAGTCAGTGGTAAACACTGTCAAATGCCACCTGGGATAATTGTACAAGTCTTCTATTTACAAACAAGAATAGATAAAACAATAAAAAATAATAATTTAGAGATTATTGGTTCCAAAAGCTTTTTTTTGCTAGGTTCAGTTCACACAGAGGTTTTTGGAAGAGGAATTTGAAGCAGATTCGTTTCAAAATTGGCAACAGAAAAAAAACTAATTCAAATACTCTTTAGGCTATGTGCACACAGTGCAGAAAATTTCTGCACCTTGTGGCAGAAAAACACGTGATGCGGTTTTGATGCGTTTTTGTAGCGGTTTTCCGGGTGTGTTTTTTTCTGCATGCAACTGTCGCGGGCGGGGAGGAGGGTGTCGGCACACTACGCTCACCCCCTTCTGCTCGGGTCCGGCGGCTGCTGCTCAGTGGTGGCTCGAGCGGTGGGCCGGATCCCGGGGGGCTTCTCGAGCGGCACTCCTCGCCCGTGAGTGAAAGGGGATCGTTGGGTGTGGGGATGATTATTGTCCGTGACGCCACCCACGGTTGTGGTGATTTCACCACCGCTGCTTTATACGGGGCTCCCGGGGATGGTGATGCGGAGCAGCCAGGTGTTGTGTTGCCCCTCCGTGGGTAGGGGTTGGTGATCCCGGGGCCCGGTGATGGAGATGGAGGTGCAGGGCCTGGTGGGCGCAGGGACGCGGGGGCAGCGCTGTGCCTTGCGGCACTGTGGTACTCACTCAGCCTGAGACGTGGACACAGTTTTACGGTAAACCAAACGGCTGGTAGGACGGTCCCACAGACGGCTGCACCTGCACTCCCGGTAGGTGACGGTGATGTCCCTCTTCCTTGCACCTATGGTTGACTTGTGGTAGCGGTGGATTCCCTCCGGTTACCCGCTCCCCGGCTTCAATCTGGGCCGGAGGAGCCCTACACTTTGCCCGCAGGCGCTGGCCCTGAGAAACTGGTGCCGTGGCGGTGGCGGTGTCTCTCCGATTCGGGTTGGGCTGTTGCCTTCAATCGGGACTTGGTTGTTGGGGGATCTACGTCCCCTTCACTGACGGATTCGGCAAATTTGGCGACTCCTAGCCTTGCCGGGGTCCGAGAGGCCCCTGCCCTGGTGCTGACTGTCCTTCGGAACACTGCTCCAGACCACCGGGCACACAGCCAACGGGGTCCTTCCAGGAACTTCCAAACGGTCCCCCTCCAGACAGTCACCGCCGTCGCTGACCTTGCTGATCTGGCCCTACACAAAGCTGGACCCTTCAGGCTTTCCTTCCTTCTTGTCACCTCACTTGCTTTCCTCCTTTACCACTTTTCTACTTTCACTACTTTCACTTAGTTGTTTACTCCTTCACTCCCCTAACTGTTCTTCACTCTTGCCCTGCCTGGGCTAATCTGCCTGGTTTCTCCCGCCTCCAGAACTGTGATCTCCTCGGTGGGCGGAGCCAACCGCCTGGCCCACCCCCTGGTGTGAATCATCAGTCTCTGGAGGAAGGCAACAAGGATTTGTAGTTTAGCTGTGATGTGCCTACCTGGGGTGTGGGGTGTGGTGGTGTTGTGACCTGTGACCCCTGGCTTGCCCAGGGCGTCACATTCCCCCTTAGCAAAATTCAGACCGTCCGCGGGCTGCCGTCCTACACCGGTTTTATTTTTCTGAAAAAGATAACATTTGAAATTAACATATTTACATTTTTAATCATAACTCTTCCCAAGACGGGAGGCACATTTCTTTTAACGTTACAAACGGTTTACGGTTACGGTTTCCGCTCTCTCCCACCCAAGCAACCTGGCCCTGATGCTGCCCCTAAAGCCCAGGCAGCACCCCTTGACCCACAGTCCAGCACAAGTTACCCGAGCGGGATCTGTCCTTCCCCTCCAGAGGGTAGCCACCGGTTCCTTTGGTGGCTGGGCCCCAGCCTGCTCTGCTCAGGGCCCTCCCTCCAACCTGCCTCTCCGGAGGCGGCATTGCGGAAAACGGTAACGGTAAACAACATATTTACAAGCCACTTAACGTTTGTGGTGCCCTGCAAGTTCACGGGCTTGTCCATAAGGAGTCCCTTATGCAACTTTCAACGGTCCCCACGGGGACAACGGTGCCGGCTCCGGCCGGTTCAATCACTACAGACAATCAGGTAACTTCTTCTTGGATCAATCATTTTTCATCATTTTCAACTTTTAAACAAACAAACAACTCAGTGGTGGTCCCAACGGGGACGGTGCAACGGGCATCCGCTGCCCTACTCCGGTCCTTCTGCTGCTTCATCCGAGGGAGGGGGCGCAGAGCTCACCCTGCTCTCGTTGCTGCCCCTGAGCTTTACATCCAGGGCAAACCACCCCCTCTCTCCGCAGTGTCGGGTGTACCGCACCATGTCCCCCGGCATGAGGTTACGGCCAGGATGCTCCTCGGGCAGATGGGCATTCACATCCCGCCGGGCTACAAACACTTCGGCCTCCAGGCCCGGTTCATATATAAATCCGTAGCCCCGGCGGACATCAAACCGCCTCACCTGCCCTTCGTACAACGGGCCCCGGACACGGAAGGTCGCTTGCCGAAGATTTTCTTTCTCCCGAATGGCTCGGGCCACCAGCTCGGCTTTCCTTCTCTCCCTTTCCGCGATCTCCAGGCCCAGCGATGTCGGCTCCCTATCCCAATACGGCGCTGCTGCCAGCGCCGGCGCACGGGTCGGGCCCCGCGGGACATCCAGAACGTTACCCACTGTCAGGAAGGTGGGCGGCGTATCCCGCGGTGTCATGGCGTTGGGCGCTGCCTTGCAGCAACAACCCGGCGCCACCTCAGCCGAGGTGTGGGGGATGGGCATAGGGGCTTTCCGCTGCTGGGCCTTCGGCTCGGAGCGGGTCATCGGCTCCGGCTCGGGAAACTGCTCGGGGACTGTCTCTGGCACAATCTTCGGGGCCTTCCCTGGCAACACCTCCAGCTTGCTACGGGCTCCGGCTACAGGTCGGTCCGCTGGGGCGGACGGGCTGGGTATCGCTACCAGTTGCGGTGGTAGCGGGCCTAGTGGCGGGGTCACGGCCCCCGAGACGGGTGGCGAGGGAGGCAACGGGGGGAGAGGGCTTGGAACGGGTCCCTCAGCCGCAGCGACCGGTCCCTCCGGGACATAGGGGCGTGGGTCACTCACCCTCCCTTCCTCCGCTTCCGCCTCGCGTCTCCGCACGGTGGCTATAACGTCCGCCATGTCGGTCTCCCACTCCTCCAAGAGGAGCTGCATCTTGACCTGCAGCCTTAAATGGAGCTGCGCGGTCCGGATTTCCACCCACACTGCGGTTCCCGGCGCGGGGGCCACGGTGTTTCGGGACGGCATCCACATGGCGTTTTTCTCTCTTTCTTCCAGGAACGGTATGTTTGCAGGGTCCTGGCGTCCCTGCTTTTATAGCCGCAGCTACATGCGTCCAGCCGCCATCGCGTCCCCCTTAGCTCTTTCCGGCCCCTCCTCTCTCGGGGCGGGGTTTTGGCCTTCGCGCCTCTACTGCTCGAGAAGACGCTTGAGCGGGAACTTTTCGCGCCAAAGATGGCGGCTTCTGAAATTTTTCTGCCGGATACCTCCGGCGGTAACAAGGCGCACCTCTACCAGACAGCAGAGCGGTAAGATCCTGTTCGTGACGCCAAGTTGTCGCGGGCGGGGAGGAGGGTGTCGGCACACTACGCTCACCCCCTTCTGCTCGGGTCCGGCGGCTGCTGCTCAGTGGTGGCTCGAGCGGTGGGCCGGATCCCGGGGGGCTTCTCGAGCGGCACTCCTCGCCCGTGAGTGAAAGGGGATCGTTGGGTGTGGGGATGATTATTGTCCGTGACGCCACCCACGGTTGTGGTGATTTCACCACCGCTGCTTTATACGGGGCTTCCGGGGATGGTGATGCGGAGCAGCCAGGTGTTGTGTTGCCCCTCCGTGGGTAGGGGTTGGTGATCCCGGGGCCCGGTGATGGAGATGGAGGTGCAGGGCCTGGTGGGCGCAGGGACGCGGGGGCAGCGCTGTGCCTTACGGCACTGTGGTACTCACTCAGCCTGAGACGTGGACACAGTTTTACGGTAAACCAAACGGCTGGTAGGACGGTCCCACAGACGGCTGCACCTGCACTCCCGGTAGGTGACGGTGATGTCCCTCTTCCTTGCACCTATGGTTGACTTGTGGTAGCGGTGGATTCCCTCCGGTTACCCGCTCCCCGGCTTCAATCTGGGCCGGAGGAGCCCTACACTTTGCCCGCAGGCGCTGGCCCTGAGAAACTGGTGCCGTGGCGGTGGTGGTGTCTCTCCGATTCGGGTTGGGGTGTTGCCTTCAATCGGGACTTGGTTGTTGGGGGATATACGTCCCCTTCACTGACGGATTCGGCAAATTTGGCGACTCCTAGCCTTGCCGGGGTCCGAGAGGCCCCTGCCCTGGTGCTGACTGTCCTTCGGAACACTGCTCCAGACCACCGGGCACACAGCCAACGGGGTCCTTCCAGGAACTTCCAAACGGTCCCCCTCCAGACAGTCACCGCCGTCGCTGACCTTACTGATCTGGCCCTACACAAAGCTGGACCCTTCAGGCTTTCCTTCCTTCTTGTCACCTCACTTGCTTTCCTCCTTTACCACTTTTCTACTTTCACTACTTTCACTTAGTTGTTTACTCCTTCACTCCCCTAACTGTTCTTCACTCTTGCCCTGCCTGGGCTAATCTGCCTGGTTTCTCCCGCCTCCAGAACTGTGATCTCCTCGGTGGGCGGAGCCAACCGCCTGGCCCACCCCCTGGTGTGAATCATCAGCCTCTGGAGGAAGGCAACAAGGATTTGTAGTTTAGCTGTGATGTGCCTACCTGGGGTGTGGGGTGTGGTGGTGTTGTGACCTGTGACCCCTGGCTTGCCCAGGGCGTCACACAACAAGGAAAAAACTATCAAAAGAGCTAGGTTAATAATAAAGGAAAAAAAAGCTTTTTTGATGTAATTTCCTGTTTTGTTCTTCTGTTTAAAGGGAACCTGTCACCAGATTTTCCCCTATTAAACTAAAAGAATCCCCTTCTGCAGCTCTTGGATTCTAGGAAGGTGCACCTTGGCCCTGACTCCCCTTCCAGACCCCAAAAATAACTTTATAAAACTTGGCCGTTAGGTATGCTAATTACCTTGGTTGGCTAGATGGGCAGGCTCATTTTCTGCTCCTGTCCCCCCTCCTGCCACTCATCACCGTCCTCCTTCCTTGATTGACGGAATGACGCCCTCCGTCATCCTCCTCGTCGCATTTTCAAATCTTGCGCCTGCGCAGTTCGCTCTGCCATATTGCGGGCAGAGCAGAAAACAGCTGCTCTCACCTGCGCCGGTGAGCTAAATGCGCAGGCATGAGATTATGGGCGGGTTCGAGCATGGCGCTGGTGAGGTCATGCTCACCAGCGCCATGCTCGTACCCGCCCATAATCTTGCGCCTGCGCATTTAGCTCACCGACGCGAGCGAGGGTAGCTGTTTTCTGCTCTGCCCACGATATGGCAGTGCGAACTGCGCCTGCGCGAGCCGATCTGACTGCAGAGGCGCGAGATTTGAAAATGTGACGAGGAGGATGACGGAGGCGTCATCCCATCAATCAAGAAAGGAGGATGGCGATCAGCGGCAGGAGGGGGGACAGGAGCAGAAAATTATCCCGCCCATCTGGCCAACCAAGGAAATTACTATACCTAATGGCAAAGTTTTATAAAGTTATTTTTGGGGTCTGGAAGGGGAGTCAGGGCCAAGGTGCACCTTCATAGAATGCAGCCCAGGAGCTGCAGAAGGGGATTCTTTTAGTTTAATAGCGAAAATTCTGGTGACAGGTTCCCTTTAATTTTCCATTGTCTTGCTCCTGATGACATCCCATCCTGTTTTAGCCATGTGTTTCTTGTGTTAAAAAAATGCTGCAAAATCTCACCAAAAACAGATTTGCAGCGTTTTTTCATCACAACATTGAAGTCAATGGGTGAAAAAAACAATGCAAATCCGGACGAATAACATCCTGTAGATTTTTTCTGCATTTTTTGGCTATGAGCTGCGACCACCACCACCGGGCTCTTATATACAGCAGTCTGACATGCTGTATATAAGAGCCCAGGCCGGGGGTATAACTTAAAAAACAGTTTATAATACTTACCTAACGGTCGCTCGGTTGGCCAGATGGGCGTCTCCGTTCTCCGGTGCCGGCGCCTCCTGTTTTGGCCATCTTTGTTCTTCTTCTCTAGCCGCAGTGCATGACGCGTCCGACGTCATTCACATTCGCCGGCATTCAGGTCCTGAGCAGGGCAGATCAAAGTATTGTAGTGCGCCTGCGCAGGACTGGCGAGTGTGTATGACATAGGACGCGTCAAGCACACAGGCTTCAGAAAGAGGACGAAGATGGCCGAAAGAGGCGGCGCCGACACCGGAGAACGGAGACGCCCATTAGGCCCACCGAGCGACCGTTAGGTAAGTATTCTCACAGCGGCTTGGGCTCTTATATACAGTATGTTAGAATGCTGCATATAAGAGCCCGGTGGTGGTGGCCGCAGCTTATACGCCAAAAAAGTGGTGACAGGTTCCCTTTAAAGCGTCTTCTTCATCAGAGTCTTTTCAACAGCTTTTCTCTACACTATCACGTATATTCATGGGCAGCTGCCCGAAGAATGAACAGGCTACTTGTTTAACTGCATCGAGGTTTCCGAACCCCTAGTCTGTGTTCACACTGTGAGTTTTTGCTGCATTTTTTGTATATTGTTTTTGTTGGTTTTCTGCAAATCCATCATCAAACTCTCACAGCTGCCCTCACATCCCTATTAAAGGGGTTGTCCTCTAGTCCACTATTGATGACCTATCCTTATTAGAGGTCATCAAAATAAGATAACGGGGTTGGGTAACCGACACTCCTTCCAATCAGGTGTGATAGGATCACTAAAGGGCCAATAACAAAGTTAAGGCTGTGATGGCCAATGTTTTGAGCTTCATGTGTCAAAATTCCCTAAAAAACAAGCATAACTCGGCTGGTGTGTCACTTCTCGAAAAATCCATAATTTTGTGATATTTGTAGCTCTAATAACAAAAAGTTATCTGATAATGACTGCTGAGGAGGAGGGGGAGAGTAGATAACTGCTGGGGGGAGAGGAGATAATGAGTATCTCCTCTCCCCCCAGCAGTCATGCCCTCTGTAGTAATGTGCCCATCCATTTCCCCTGTAGTAATGTGCCCATCCTTGTCCCCTGTAGTAATGTGCCCAACCTTGTTCCCATCCTATAGTAATGTGCCCATTGTATCCCCATCCTGTAATAATGTACCCAGCCTTGTCCTCTTTAGTAATGTGCCCATCCTTGCCCTCTGTAGTAATGTGCCTATCTTGTCTCCCTTGTAGTAATGTGCCCAATCTTGTGCCCATCCTTGTCACCTTCTTTTAGCAGTGCCCCATCCTGTAGTAAAGGCCCCTATTTATGCCACAATATGCTGTTTTCACATACACACATGAAATAAAAAGATTCTTCTCACCTGTCCTCCGTTCCCTCGGTGTCCTCTTTCCTGCTTCTTGTGGACCACAGGTCCCTTGATGATTGTGGCCCTCTATTGGGGGCCACAGCCATGTGCACTTTACTTCAGATTTTTTATTTTTGCCGCCGCGCACTGGAACTCTGCAGAGCTTCACCAACGGCAGCCACCGGCCAATCTGAGGCCAGCAGGTGACATCATACAACAACATCACCTGCTAACCTCTGATTGGCTGGCAGCTGGGTTTGGTGAAGCTCTGAAGAGTTCCTCTGCGCAGTGGTAGAAATGAAAATCTGAAGTAAAGCACAGATGGCTGTGGCCCCCAGCACAGGGCCACGATAGTCAGGGTGCCTGTGGGCCGCAAGAAACTCAGGGGCTGGGGTTTCTCCTGGATGTTCCAGTAGAACAGGCAGAAATGATCTGGACCTGTAATTCAAGTCGGAGGATGTTTTTTAAAATAAAATATTTTTTTGTGTGTTTCTTTCTATTTACATCTTCTGGGTTAGTAATGGGGTGTCTGATAGATGCATCTCAATTACTAACGCGAGGGCTTGATGCCAGCTGACATTACACAGCTGGCATCAACCCCTTAAATCATTATTCCAATTGCCACCATACCAGGGCAATTGGGAAGACCCCGGTACAGTATCAGAATTGGCGCATCTAATGTGAAGGGCCACTTATGGGGCAGCCGCAGGCTGCTATTTTTAGGCTGGGAACGGCTCAATAACTATGTGCTTTCCCTCCCTGGTAATACCAGTCCCCAGTTTTCTGCTGTACCTTGGCCAGTTATGAAAAATGAGGGGTCCCTATACTGCTTTTTTTAAATTTTTTTCCTACAATCAGAATCAGTTGAGTTTTTGACGCTGCTTCCAGAACGCGAGTAAGGCCTAAGCCACACGGCATGAAAATCGGAGTGAGTGGAATGCGATGTTTTATCGCATTCCACTCGGACCAATATTAACCTATGTGACAGCACCCATGAGCGATTATTTTCTCAGCTCTAATCGGACCGAGAAAACAATCGCAGCATGCTGCGGGTGCAATGCGAGCCTCGTTTCTCTCGCTCCCAATCAAGTCTATGGGGCGAGATGAAAATAGCACTGCACTCGCGGTACACCGGTGTACCGCGAGTGCAGGGTGAGATTGGCAATAGCCGGCTATGGAGGAGAGAGGAAGATAAATCAATCTCTCCCCTTCACAGCACCTGCCCCTCCTCAGGGCCGGCCCGCCCCTCCTCAGCGCCAGCCCGCCCCTCCTAGGCACCGGCCCACCCCTCCTCAGCGCCAGCCCACACCTCCTAGGCACCTGCCTGTCCCTCCTCAGCGCTGGCCCGCCCCCCGCAGCTGAGGACCGATCGCATGATCGGACTTCAGTCGCAGTGACACTCACATGACACTCTGCTCCTGCCGTGCTGCCAGCGTGAGCTGAGTGTCATGCGAGGATCGCAGTAGATCCCCGTGTGGCCCTGGCTTAATCCTGAACATGAACTTGGATCATCAGGGTCATAAATGCAAAAATCAAGAGTGAAGGGTTTACTCTTGATTTTAACACTGATCGTGGGCACGTACCGCAACAGGACCTGATGGACACATTATTACCATATTAAAACAAAAAACAAATCACACGCGTATGTCATTGCTACTGGACAAACATTAAAGATGCACCCTGAAAATGTTTCAAATCCATTGTCTGGTACATTGTAACCGTCAGTATCACTGGCAGCAGGATACTGTCCTATGACTGTCACATTATATCCACATGCATTACACCTGATGACTCCAATGAAACACATGGGAAATGTATGAATACGACAATCCGCCGTCACCGAGGCCCTGCTGGCCCTTTAAATACACAGCAGCGCACCGTATAAAGTTGTCAGGTTACATAACCTTGTTTACAGTCCGATCCAATAATCATTTTACCAAATTAAACTTTCCATATTTATCTTTGTTATTCGCGGAGATGCAGAGGTCTCAGATTTTCCAGATGGGAATCCGTGACATTTAGAGATTCCTGCACGCTATCCCTGGATGTCTGAAGGCAAAGTGACTTGAGTAACACTGACCAGTAGCTTGTGCCTCACATTCTTCACCCTGAGCGGACGATGACTTCATGCTCCGTGAAAACATCCCGGTTTTGCAATGAATGATAAAACTACTAATAAACCGGAATTACGACGTTTGTGGTGTTATTCTGAAACCGCTACACACCGGGCTAAAAATATCACAGAGATAGAAAGATAAAGGATTATATTAAGTAATCTTGTGGGGGTGATCGAAAATAGAGGTAATCAGATGTTTACAAATTCATTTCCCCCTAATATAAGCCTTATTGGAGTATACAGACGTCATGGAGGAAGAACAGGAATCTGAGAACAAGCCTCGACATGTGAACGCTCAACATGTAACACTAGATCCTCTCTCTAGCGGTCATTGCTGGGGAAATGATATGTCAGGGATTCTGTGAGCTGGACCCCAGGTTCCCGAATTAGAGGGGGTTTATGTGATTAGATTCACTGTTCCCCAATGTTTTTATACAAAATTGCCAATCGGGAAACCAACCTAAACATCTCTATCCTATCCCCTTTTTCCCTGGTCCTGAAAATGACCACATTTACTTGTGTTTGGTTTTTCCGTAAAGGTTTTATTTGTAGATTTGATAAAAGTTTAGCCGAGAGCAGGAAACTGGATAAAGTAGCTCTCACATGAAGATTTTTTTTTTTACTAAATCTGTGTATTTGTGCATATGTGGCACCCCTGAGGATCTGGTCGCCACAGGGTACTGCGCCTCAGTTAAGGTGCAGTACCCATCTCAGGTAAGGGGGGGTTTAATCACTGATGTTCCACATTCACACTCTATATACAGCTTAGGAGCCTTCTTACAGGGGGGGGGGGGGTGGCTCAGGGTAGATAGGGGGGTGGCCATCATGATGCATGGGACTTCCCCAATCACTGGAGCCAGCCACCTGGGGGGGAGCGGATTCCACTTAGGGGTAGAAATAGGCGCAACACACTCACATAAGTTAGATGAGTCGGGACCATAGTTCTGACAAGACACTTCTGGAACTCTTGGACTTTACTAGGCCCGGGGCTTGGAGCGGGAGCTCGGCCCGGGTACCTAACTGCGGAGGGGGACATCCTAGGAAAAGGACACTCTCTCTCTCTTCAAACACCGGTGGGGGCCCCTTCACTTTCCTGGGATTGACCAGAGGCCACAACGGGAGAGACCAGCACCTGGGTGCAGCTTTAAATCAGTGAGTAAAAGAACCTGGAACTGCAGTTGCCGACTTAGACTCTGATTAGCGACACCATCGCCTCGTGCTCTGGTGCTCCCAGGGGACTGCCAAACCCTTTGTCATCCACCCGGGGCCCGCTCCGACTGTGAGGACCGACACCATCCCAGCTGCCATAACACCTGACCCGATGAGGAATTCTGCAGCAGCTGCTACTCCCTGGGCACATACCACAGGTGGCGTCATGATAAACTGTCCCAAATACCTCATTTTCCTCACCATTTACTGCACTCCTCAGGGCAACAGAACTGGGCAAGGCCACCCGTGACATCGCCTGACCCGACCCGCAGCGGCCCAGCAACGAGTAGGTTAACCACCTGCCCTGTAGGGCGCTACATATATAGTGTAATGTAAGTGTAATAATATACTCACCTATTACAGCCTTCTCAAGATCCATATGGGCCAAAATGGACCTTTTTGGCCCCCTTGGCTCCGATGCGGTGGAAACCCTTTTGTCTATTGAAGTTAGACCCATTATTTTTACTTTAAACAAGTTATCTAATAAAGATCCCAATATATAGAGGATAGGTGACACATGTCTGATTGTTGGGAGGCCCCATGCTAGTACCCCCTGGATCATCAGAACAAGGTCCTGAAACCCTCACTATTCACTCTTAGGAGTACTTTACACGTTGCGACATCGCTACTGCGATATCGTCGAGGTCAAATCGAAAGTGACGCACATCCGGCGCCGGTAATGACGTTGCAACGTGTAAAGACTAGATGCGCCGATAAACAATCGCAAAAGCGTCGAAAATCGGTGCTCTGTGTAGTGTCGGACATTTTCATAATGTCACACCAATAGGAGATACGATGTTGTTCCTCGTTCTAGCGGCAGTACACATCGCTGTGTGTGAAGCCGCAGGAGCGAGGAACATCTCCTTACCTGCGTCCACCGGCTATGCGGAAGGAAGGAGGTGGGCGGGATGTTTACATCCTGCTCATCTCCGCCCCTCTGCTTCTATTGGCCGCCTGCCGTATGACGTCGCTGTGACGCCGCACGACCCGCCCCCTTAGGAAGGAGGTGGGTCACTGGCCAGAACGATGTCGCAGGGCAGGTAAGTGCGTGTGAAGCTGCCGTAGTGATAATGTTCGCAGCTATCACAAGATATCGTATGGGCGACGGGGGCGGGTACTATCACGCTCGGCATTGCTAGCCGATGCTAGCGATGTCGCAACGTGCAAAGTGCCCCTTAGGCTATGTTCACACACTGCATCTTTTCTGAACCAGAAAAACCCCAAAAAGCGCAACCATGGCAAAAAAGCATGCATTTTTTAAGCATTTTTAACACATTTATCCTAAAGCGTATTTTAATTCAAATCTATTGACTGGAAGGGCTCAAAAACGCTGGAAAAATGCAAAAAGAATTGACATGCTGTAGCTTCAAAAACACAGCCAAGATGCAGCCAAAAAAGATGCTCTGTGTGGTCAGCAAAATAGAAACCTCATAGTCTTTGCTGGGGGAAGGGAGTGCATGCATTTAGGTGCATCTTTGTGACCTAAAAAATGCACCAAAAACACAGTAAAAGATGCCCTGTGTGAACATAGCCTAAAGGGTACTTTACACACTGCGACATCGCTAGCGAACTCGTTAGCGATGTGAAATTCTATATCGCAAGTGCGATCTTTCGAGATCGCACATGTGTAAAATGACCTTTGTGCGATCTCAAATGATCGCACTTGCGATCTAGAATTTCACATCGCTAATGAGATCGCTAGCGATGTCGCAGTGTGTAAAGAACCCTTAGGTTGGACTCACACGAGCGTATGGCATCGGATGCGATATGCTAATGTCCCCCGGCTCAGGCTCTGCTGCGAGCGTGAGCCGGGTGTCATGCGACTGTAACCCGATCTTGCGATCGGGTCACAGCTGTGAAGCTGAGTGCGGGCGCTGCGGAGGATAGGGAGGGGTTAATCCTCCCATCTCCTCCACTGTCAGCCTGTGCGTAGATCGCACTGCACTGGGATAACATCCGAGTGCAGTCCGATGTATCTCTCGCATCCATTTACTGGAATGGGTGCGAGAGATACGGCGGTAGCAGCAAAACGCAGCATGCTGCACCTTTTCTTGCATCCAGAATCTGGATGCGAGAAAAGCTGACCAACAGCTCAACCTCATTGCCTAACATTGGTCAGAGTGCAATGCGAGAATTTCTCGCATTGCACTCGTCCGATTTTAACGCTCGTGTGAGCGTACCCTAAAGTGTATAATAAGACATACGAGGGAGTTTGAATAGAGTTGTGGCCAAGCATGTGCCTTGTTGCAACATTTCTGGGGCTGATGGAAGCAGGTGACCAATATACTCAATAATTGTCAGGGCCGGGAGGACTGGTGGGCCCAGGAGGTGGATCCACTGGACCATGCACCCCACCGGAGGGCAGGGTACACAGCAGCCGGAGCACTGGCGTGGCAGGGACAGGTATAACCAGGTCACCAAGTTCTTTAGGACAATACAGGAAACAGGCACAGGTACCCGATAGCAAAGACAAACAGTACTCCCGGTAACAGGACACAGCACAAGGGGACCTGAGCACCTAGCTCAAAAGACAAGCATCAGGACACGTTGATCAGGCGCCGCCCACATGGATAGGCCAGTCTTATATACCTATATATATATATATATGACTCCTGCGACCAGGAACAGGACTCAGGGGAGCATGAGCGGGAGCGGCAGGCGTGACCGGCGGACATGTGAACTGGATTAGTGGGCAAGGAGCGGTGGTGCGCTGGCAAGGCTGGATCAGTGGGTACGGAGCGGTGGTGCGATGCAGGTGCGACTGGATCAGTGGGTACGGAGCGGTGGTGCGATGCAGGTACAACTGGATCAGTGGGTATGGAGCGGTGGTGCGATGCAGGAACCGACTCAATGGGTAAGGAGGGCTGCCGGGACACCGGGAGCGTGACAGTACCCCCCCCTTGAAGCCCCCCTCCCTGCGGCCAGGACATGTAGGCGCGCCGAAGAGGGGCAGCAACGTACTTCCGGGACAACCAGGACCGGGCCTCAGGACCGCAATCCACCCAATCGACCAGGAAGGACTGCTTACCCCGGACCGTTTTCATGGCCACTATGTCCCGTATCGGAGAACCCAAGTCAGCGGCAACGGAGGCAACGGAAAGGGGAAGACAGTCAGAAGTAGGACTGGAGTCTTGGACGACCGGATCGGGCGTCTCGGACCGGGTACAGGACAGTGTCTCATCCTCAGTAGCCAGTGGCATCAAAGTCTCAATAGCCAGGGATGGTGGAACGACGCTAGACTGCGTCGTCTCTTCAGGACCCGGTGGTACCAAAGGCTCAAGTACCAGGAGCTGTGGTACAACACTGGACTGCGTCGTTTTGTCTTCTTCTTGCGACATGACAGGGTCAGGTGCCAGGGGCTGAGGAACGGGCTGTAGACAGTTATCATGGCACGAGGGACTCCAGCGAGTGATTGCGCCAGAGCGCCAACTGATGTCAGGGTCATGGAGTTGTAGCCAGGGCAGACCCAGCAGGAGCTCAGGAGCCATTCTTGGGATGACATCGAAGGCAATGGTCTCAGTATACAAAGTGCCAACCTGGAGTCTCACGGGTTCAGTGGTATACCGGACAGGTTCGTATAGTGGTTTACCATCCACGGAGGCAAACCAGAGGGGCTTGGCAAGCGGGATCACCGGTACCTGGTATCGGTTCACTGCAGACTGGTGTATGAAATTACCCGCTGCCCCAGAATCAATTTGGGCCTCTGCTGTGAACCTGATCTTCTCCGTCGTCACCTGGACAGTCTGCGTAACTGGAACGGAGGGGATTCCGGTGCCAAGGGTGGCGGTTCCCACAATCCCTTGGACTCGGGGTCTTCCTGGTCTCTCAGGGCATGAGCGGAGCAGATGTGAACCGCTTCCACAATAGAAACACAGGCCCTGGGTGAGTCGCTCTGCACGGCGTTGCTCAGCTTGGCTCAGTCGGTCAATTTGCATTGGTTCAGGAGTAGAATCGCAGAACGGCAGTGGCGGGGGAACGGTAGACCTCTGCGGAACGGAGATGTGACGGATTGGTCGCTTCTCCCGGGATACTTCCTTGGTTCGCTCTTGGAAACGGAGGTCAATCCGGGTGGCTAGGGATATCAGAGCATCCAAAGTACGGGGAACGTCACGACCGGCTAATTCGTCCTTAATGCGGCCCGACAGGCCCTCCCAAAAGGCTGCCGTCAATGCCTCGTTGTTCCAGCCTAGCTCGGAGGCAAGCGTGCGGAAGTGGATGGCGTACTGGCCCACCGTCAGGGTTCCTTGGCGTAGCCGGAGGAGCAAAGAGGTAACCACGGTGGTGCGCCCCGGTTCATCAAAGGTATCACGGAAGGCCTGCAGTCGGTGGTCACTGGGTCCTCATTCTCTCACAAAGGTTTCATCCAGGCCAATGCTTCGCCTTCCAGATGGGACATTAGAAAGGCCACCTTAGCTTGGTCTGAAATAAACAAATGGGGAAGCAACTTGAAATGCAGGGAGCACTGGTTCAAGAAGCCTCTGCAGGTCTGGGGATCCCCCCAATAGCGAGGCGGAGCAGCGAGGCAGAGTTGCGACGCCAAGGGGACAACGGGTTCGGACTTAGACGCTGTCTGCTGCGTCGACGGAGACGAGGCGGCGGTCTGTAACATGTACAACCGGTGGTCCACAGACGTCAGGAACTTCAGTATGCGGTGTAAGGTGTCACGCTGTTGCACCAGTTCCTGGCGTAGTTCAGCCAGCTCAGACGTTTGTGCTCCGGCGGAATCCATGGCCTGATCAATCTGTCAGGGCCGGGAGGACTGGTGGGCCCAGGAGGTGGATCCTCTGGACCATGCACCCCACCGGAGGGCAGGGTACACAGCAGCTGGAGCACTGGCGTGGCAGGGACAGGTATAACCAGGTCACCAAGTTCTTTAGGACAATACAGGAAACAGGCACAGGTACCCGATAGCAAAGACAAACAGTACTCCAGGTAACAGGACACAGCACAAGGGGACCTGAGCACCTAGCTGAAAAGACAAGCTTCAGGACATGTTGATCAGGCGCCGCCCACATGGATAGGTCAGTCTTATATACCCAGCACAGCCTCATGTCATTTCCTGCTGCAGGTGTGCTGGGCCTATAAGACCAGGAGAGCGGGCGCGGCCCGGTCCTACACAGAACCATGTGGCTAAGACTCAGAGTCAGACTCCTGCGACCAGGAACAGGACTCAGGGGAGCATGAGCGGGAGCAGCAGGCGTGACCGGCGGACATGTGAACTGGATCAGTGGGCAAGGAGCGGTGGTGCGCTGGCAAGGCTGGATCAGTGGGTACGGAGCGGTGGTGCGATGTAGGTGCGACTGGATCAGTGGGTACGGAGCGGTGGTGTGATGCAGGTACGACTGGATCAGTGGGTATGGAGCGGTGGTGCGATGCAGGAACCGGCTCAGTGGGTAAGGAGGGCTGCCGGGACACCGGGAGCGTGACAATAATAGGGTCAGGGAAAAGAGCAGCAAGTTACAAATTGGACCACAATGAAGAGGAATGGGAAGTTCTGGACTCATATTTTAAACATCATGTGGATCGATGGATCGATCACACATTTATTACGTATCCTGTGATAACTGCACATTGTGGAAAGACCCAATTCGTAAGGAGAGGTAAATATGTCTGATTTAAACAAAGGATTGGACATGTTTTACTCCAACATGCCCAATCTGTTCTTGCACCAACATCTGCTTTCAAGGTAGTGCTGGGACGCCTCCTTACATTTTATGGATCCACCTGAGTATATTACTTATCCCTATGACAGTGACAACGTGCATTAAAGTTATTGTATCATTGTAATGTGCCGCCCCTGCAGCGGGTTGAACCGCTCAGATCCAGGGATGGTGATAACTCGTGACTCAAGGGTCTCCGGACCCAGGGGCCGGGGGCCACACTCAAATGTAAAAGGGGGTATTTACAGGGGATTTGGTATAGTTCGTGACGCCACTCGTGGTGTACGGTAATTGGGAGTACCGCCACTGCCGTTGGGAGTACCCGGGGTGATGGAGTGGGGCAGCAAGGTGACGTTGCCCTCCACAAGTAGGGGTAGGCCCCGAGTCTCTGGATGGTGATGCGGGAACGCAGTGCAGGGGTCAGTCGAATACTCACTCAGCAATGAAGCAGACCCTGACAAGAGGGTAAACCAAGTCTCTGAACACTGTTGCCTCTTGAGGGGAGCTCATCTGGGACCCGTCCTCTGCAGTGTTGCTGGTGGTCCGTAACCTGCCTCCTGGCACAAAGTTTTAGATTGTCTGTTGTGGCCCGGTAGCTTGGAGCTATCTGGGCCCCCGCTCCCCACTGTGGCTAAGTGGAGGAGCCTGCTCTCAGGGGCTCATGCTTGGGATTTCAGTGGGCCGCTTGTTTGGAAAGCCCTATCCCCCTCGTTGCGCTAGTGCCCCCAATCTCTGAGCTTTGTGGAAGCAGTCCATAAAGGCCCTGTCCTCCGCAGGTTAATTGCCGGGTCGCATAAAGCTTCTCCCCGACCTAGGGTCCGTGTAGCCCCCCGTGCCTTTGGTCCCGGACCGGTGATAGGACCAGGCTGCTGACCATCCTCCAAGACAGGCTCCAGGCACCTAGCCTCAATCCCCGGCGACCGGGTCTCCGACTCTTCTAGGTCCAGACCACCGTCTGCGACCTAGTTTACTTCTCCCCTGGGAGCTCCAACTCCCAGCTTCCTCAGAGCTCCTCACAGCTCGAGGGCTACCACTGAACTGACTTGACACCTCCCACCTCCCTGTCTGACCCCTAGGTGGGCAGCCCTATTCCTGCTTAAGCAGCCCACTGGTGTGCCTGACAGGTGTGGTGCAAGGTGTATCTAGGATTTGTGAATGCTGGTGGAGGCAGTACTGCAAGATGGAGACCCAGAACCATGGGGGTTAAATCCTGCACTAAGAAAAAGAGCGTGCAGTACCCTGTGACAACCTGAATAGTCCAGGACGTCACAGTGAGATGGGAGGACTATGGCTGTCGCGTTCCTACCGCTGAAGACACCAATCACGGCAATGTGTTGTCATGTAGTGTAATGTGAATTGTGATGTAATGTAATGCACTGTAATGTGTTCCTGAGTAAGGCTGCATAGCACTTGTTTAAGAAGTTGGTGGACTCTAGGATCAGTAACAGTAAAGTGTTGGGACTAGCCCACCATGGGAGGGGTCAATCGAAAGGGAGAGTGACGGTTCATTCTGGCGCTAGTGAAGACCTAGTGAGTAGTGATGAGTGAGCACAAAAGTGCTCGATACTCGAATCAAGCTTGTCAGATGCTTGGAAATGTTCGACTCAAGTACCAAGCACAATTGGAGTCAATGGGTGACTAAAGTATGTTTTTCCCAAGTCCGCATTCTGTTACCTGCTCTGACACAGCCCCCGGCCACCACAGTCCCCATCACCCACGTGCAGCAGGCATCAAACATCGCCCGACAACCCTTTTTACATCTAGCTGACAACTAAAGGTATATATAGAATCAGCCTGATAGTGCAAGTATAGCACTGGCTTTAGGTTAGGCCTCTGTCACACGTTCGTGCCTCCGGTACGTCTTTGACAGTTTTTTCACGTACCGGAGACACGTACACACGTGGATCTATGTATTCCTAATGGTTTGGACACACGTAAGTATTTTGGAACGGAACGTGTGTCCGTTCCGTACTTACGTGTGTCCGTGTGCTCCTCACACCGACATGTCCGTTTTTTTCCGGCATCACAGGTGTCACACGGCCCTCACCCGTACCACACGGATGTAGTGTGGATGTGGTCTCGTGTGACACGCGCCGGAGAAACACGTGTCATTATTTTAAAATAAAAAAAACACATACTCCCCTCCATAAGCCCTGCAGAATCTTCCGCTGCAAACAGTTGCTGGCGACCGCCGCTCATTATGAGCGTGTTAAGGAGAGGTGGGCGTGATTTCACGGCCGCTGATCTCCGCCCCCTCCGCTCGGCCGGAAGCAGCATCAACGGGGAGTGGGCGGGGCTGGAGCCGAAGATCAGTACCCTGGACAGCAGCAAGGACCACGTGAGTATTCAAATTACCGGTTCTCCGTGTGTTATCGCGGATAGCACACGTAGAACACACGTGGCCTGCACGTACCGGAGACACGTACTTACCAAACGCAACACGCAGGGAAAATACGTGTCTCGCGGCACGTGCGTGATTTTCACATATGTGTGACAGAGGCCTTATATAGGAAAATTCTAGTGATTGGTGCGCTTTAAGTGTTCTAGTCGCTGAGTCTGTACTGCAGAAACGTGAGTTTAAAGATGTTGTCCACTACTTTTACACTAATGGCTTATTCTTATTATAGGTCATCAATGTCTGATTGGCCAGGGTCCGACACACGGCGCCCCCGCTGCTCAGCTGTTCTGTGTGCCGGCGGCGGGAGAAGGCATCCGGAAATGCTCAATTCAGGCGCTGCCCTTTCTTCTGATAGCGGCTGTGGTCAGGTAATGCACATCCAGCTCCCATTCAAATCAATAGGAGGCGGATCAGCCGTGGATGGAAAAGTAGTCGTCAACCTATTTAATCAGATATACAGTTAGGTCCAGAAATATTTGGACAGTGACACAATTTTCGCGAGTTGGGCTCTGCATGCCACCACATTGGATTTGAAATGAAACCTCTACAACAGAATTCAAGTGCAGATTGTAACGTTTAATTTGAAGGTTTGAACAAAAATATCTGATAGAAATTGTAGGAATTGTCACATTTCTTTACAAACACTCCACATTTTAGGAGGTCAAAAGTAATTGGACAAATAAACCAAACCCAAACAAAATATTTGTATTTTCAATATTTTGTTGCGAATCCTTTGGAGGCAATCACTGCCTTAAGTCTAGAACCCATGGACATCCCCAAACGCTGGGTTTCCTCCTTCTTAATGCTTTGCCAGGCCTTTACAGCCGCAGCCTTCAGGTCTTGCTTGTTTGTGGGTCTTTCCGTCTTAAGTCTGGATTTGAGCAAGTGAAATGCATGCTCAATTGGGTTAAGATCTGGTGATTGACTTGGCCATTGCAGAATGTTCCACTTTTTTGCACTCATGAACTCCTGGGTAGCTTTGGCTGTATGCTTGGGGTCATTGTCCATCTGTACTATGAAGCGCCGTCCGATCAACTTTGCGGCATTTGGCTGAATCTGGGCTGAAAGTATATCCCGGTACACTTCAGAATTCATCCGGCTACTCTTATCTGCTGTTATGTCATCAATAAACACAAGTGACCCAGTGCCATTGAAAGCCATGCATGCCCATGCCATCACGTTGCCTCCACCATGTTTTACAGAGGATGTGGTGTGCCTTGGATCATGTGCCGTTCCCTTTCTTCTCCAAACTTTTTTCTTCCCATCATTCTGGTACAGGTTGATCTTTGTCTCATCTGTCCATAGAATACTTTTCCAGAACTGAGCTGGCTTCATGAGGTGTTTTTCAGCAAATTTAACTCTGGCCTGTCTATTTTTGGAATTGATGAATGGTTTGCATCTAGATGTGAACCCTTTGTATTTACTTTCATGGAGTCTTCTCTTTACTGTTGACTTAGAGACAGATACACCTACTTCACTGAGAGTGTTCTGGACTTCAGTTGATGTTGTGAACGGGTTCTTCTTCACCAAAGAAAGTATGCGGCGATCATCCACCACTGTTGTCATCCGTGGACGCCCAGGCCTTTTTGAGTTCCCAAGCTCACCAGTCAATTCCTTTTTTCTCAGAATGTACCCGACTGTTGATTTTGCTACTCCAAGCATGTCTGCTATCTCTCTGATGGATTTTTTCTTTTTTTTCAGCCTCAGGATGTTCTGCTTCCCCTCAATTAAGAGTTCCTTAGACCGCATGTTGTCTGGTCACAGCAACAGCTTCCAAATGCAAAACCACACACCTGTAATCAACCCCAGACCTTTTAACTACTTCATTGATTACAGGTTAACGAGGGAGACGCCTTCAGAGTTAATTGCAGCCCTTAGAGTCCCTTGTCCAATTACTTTTGGTCCCTTGAAAAAGAGGAGGCTATGCATTACAGAGCTATGATTCCTAAACCCTTTCTCCGATTTGGATGTGAAAACTCTCATATTGCAGCTGGGAGTGTGCACTTTCAGCCCATATTATATATATAATTGTATTTCTGAACATGTTTTTGTAAACAGCTAAAATAACAAAACTTGTGTCACTGTCCAAATATTTCTGGACGTAACTGTACTAATTACAGCCAAAAAGCTCAGTGCACCATTCAGCCTATTGCTTTGCTTGTCGCACCTCCATCACTGGGGATGGACAGGTCCGGCTTGCCTGGAGAGAGCACTGTCTGTAGAGAAAACTCAGCCAAGTCCTCACTGTCACTCACCAGTGAGGGAGGCAGTGGTAAAACCAGTGGAAGGACCAGTGCACTGAGCCTCATGGTTCTGCCCAGAGTGCACTAAGCAGCCTAATTAGCATATTTAATGAAACTTCAGTTTCTTTAGAATGGAGGCAGCGATTACATCACTAAAGGTACAATATTTATAGGGCCTTTATTCCTTACAAGTCTATCTACTAAATTTATACTGTCAGTCTGGCCTGACAGACTACCCTTGAAGTTTTATAGTTTTGACATCTGCACAATTGTCACAATGTGACTGTAGGATAGCAAGGGACGGAAGCTCCTATTCTGTCCCTCATGCAAAGGGACCCTAGGCTGTCCCTAACCTCCGTATTACCCCTAATGGTGGAGATGCTGGAGTCCAGTGCCTTACTGTTCTCCTCACTAGAACTAATCTGTACCCCCAAGGAAGTAAGGGCAGGAGACAGATGGTAACACATAAACACAGATTAAGATGGACAGGGAAAAACCAAAACTCAGACATATTGCAAACTCACAGGAACAAACAGTAAGAGACTAGGGAGAAAAGCAAGAGAAGTAAGGCAGCAACAAAAGGACAACAAGGGTTAACACCACAACTGATCACAGCAAAAAGTACAACCACCAGTAAGTCTGGATCACAACACCTCACCAGACCAGTATAGAGAAGCTATAGCTGGCATTAAAGGAAGAGTCCAGCCAGCATATATAGGAGGGCAGGAAATTTGATTGGCTCACCCACAGCATGTGATCAAAGAAGACTAATAAGCAGACCAGCAGAGATTTATTCTTGCTAGCCTGCCTATGAACTACCAATCTGTGGGTTGACAGACAGACATCAGTGAAGCTAGCAGGCAGATTTCCAAAATCTGTAGTCTCCACAGATCCTGACACCACCATGACAGGCGACGATGTTTGTAAATATCTCCTTGTGACACGAAGAACTAATTATTTATACAGTGTAAATCCCAACAGTGTTCCATATTGTGCGTTGTGGCTATTTCAAATAGATACTGTAGGATTTTAGTAATAATTAAGAATATATATTTTATACAGTACTTAAAAATAAAGCAAAAACTTACAGTAAAAGGAAAAGAAGGCAAAAAAATAAATAAATCACCCGGTAAGCAATGTTCCAGGCCAGGAGCCATGCTTTGCTCAGCAGTAAATAATAGGATAGATAAAACTGGAGTAGGAGCGCTCAGTCTCCACCACGACCACCGCCGTCAGCCTGAGGGGATAGGAGCCGAGCACAGATCTGTAGATGAAACAGACATATGACTGCTTGTTCTATACAAACTACCAGATAATATCTTATTGATCTCTGCGCCTTTGACACCCTCCCCAAGGCAAGTTATTATAGCTTGTGCTTATGAATCAATCCCGTAACAGTGTTTTTTGTCTGTATTATGAGGAAACAATAGCTCGGGGAATCTATAAATGTTCTCCTAAACCAATAAGATACACTTCTAAGTGATACACAGTTTGGATCATGGAACCCTGGGGAATAAAACGTTGCATTCTCAGGGAACGTAACCTTTAGGGGAAAGTATTCTACATGTCGTGTAATGCGTTTATTAAGTTATCTCATATCCATATCTTCTCCCAACAAAGCAGAGATGCCTCCATTCTAGTGAGGAGGACGCAGAAACAATTGAAATGGACTTTAAACAGTAAATTTAGCGCATGGGGATATTGGAGGATAATGTGAAGGACAGACATTGTTGGGATGTTTCGTCCTATCTTAGATATGAAATCTAATATATAAAGCTGAATGTGTGTGTGTGTGTGTGTGTATGTCCGGGATTGGCATCTGCACCGTCGCAGCTACAGCCACAAAATTTTGCACACTCACACGTCTGGACCCCGAGAGCGTCATAAGCTATGTTTTGAGGGGAAATTTTAATCCCGCGCTTTACAGTTATTCGCCAAAAAACCTGCCTCCATTAAAGCGAATGGAGCTGGGAGCCACAGTGCAGCCAGAACTTCAGAAGAATGCGCAGCCACGCCCTTATATGGAATGTTGGCGTGTCACAATGCAGCCAGGGAAAGAGAGAGACAGGGAAAGAAGCAGACACAATCAGGGTAAGAAAGAGACATAGACAGGGTAAGAGACAGACACAAAGAGACAGACACAGACAAAGAGACAGACTGACAGAGAAAGAGACAGACACAGACAAAGAGACAGAGACAGACACAGGGAAACAGACAGACAGGGAAAGAAAGGGAAAGAGACAGACAGGGAAAGAGACAGACAGGGAAAGTGACAGAGATAGATCGACAGATAGGGAAAGAGATAGACAGACAGGGAAAGAGATTGAGACAGATGGAGAAAGAGACAGAGACAGTCAGAGACAGACAGGGCAAGAGACAGACAGACAAAGAGATAGAGAGAGAGAGACAGAGAGATATATACAGAGGGGGAGACAGACAGAGAATGGGAGAGAAACAGAGAGACTGTTACTATCCCGGGCGTTAATACATTCTATTTATACATTCTATCCCGGGAATGTTAATACATTCTATTTTGTTAACAACAGTTATTAACCCGGGCGAAGCCGGGTAGTACAGCTAGTATGAAATAAATCGTGATACTTTACCAATCCTCACATTGACTATTAAAATATGGAAAAACACAAATAAGGAATTTAGTTCAGCTCAGCACTCCAAAGCAGGTATCTTCAACTTCTGGTCTGGTTCACAGAACAAGTGGTTTGGCTTCCACAGCTGAATAATCAGTCACATCAAGAGGAGGAGGGGAGGAGAGAAAATCTAGCACCGACGTAATAAAAAAATTCTTTATTCAAAATTCATAAAAAAGGTAATTCCAACCAAGTGCAGAATATATTTACGCTTGACGCGTTTCGGGGGAAAATAGACTCCTTATTCATTAGCAACATGTTGCTTATGAATAAGGAGTCTATTTTTTCCGAAACGCGTCAAGCATAAATATATTCTACACTTGGTTGGAATTACCTTTTCTTATGAATTTTGAATAAAGAATTTTTTTATTACGTCAGTATTAAATATGGAGCTATGAAGAAAACACAATATCTGTGTACATATAAGTTATTGAGCTGTTTAGTTCAAGTTTGTGGTGGAAGGTCCCATTGTGCAAGAAACGAACCCCAGTGATCGAATAGTCAAGGGAAATTATCAATCAAGGGTTCAACTTTGTTGTAAAATTGAATGGATATTTCAATTCGATATACACTCAGGATATGTCATAAATATCTGAATGGTATGTGTTCCACCTTTAGGACCAACATTAATCTGAAGAACAGGGCTCTGTCTTGACCCACTAGCAATGGAGAGGTCCACTTATGTATGCATGTATGTCAAGTCACTTCCATAGGATTCCAAAAATTGCCAATCAAGCATGCTCTGCAAACTTCTACCCCTGTAGAAGTAAATAGAATGGCAGCCATCTGTCCATTCCCTGGAGTAGGATCCACAACTATCAAATATATATGGCATACTCTAAACATATGTAAAAACAAAAGGAGTGAAACTGTGAAATTCCAAAGGGAGTTGCTGATTAAAACATATACTTTTATTAAATACTAGCTGTACTACCCGGCTTCGCTTTCTTTCTCCGTCTGTGTCAATCTCTTTCCCTGTCTGTCTATCTATCTCTTTCTCTGTCTGTCTATCTCTGTCACTTTCCCTGTCTGTCTCTTTCCCTCTCTTTCCCTGTCTGTCTCTTTCCCTGTGTCTCTCTCTTTGTCTGTCTCTTTACCTTTCTTTGTCTGTCTCTTATCCTGTCTGTCTCTTTCCCTCTCTTTCCCTGTCTGTCTGTTTCCCTGTGTCTGTCTCTGTGTCTCTTTGTCTGTGTCTGTCTCTTTACCTGTCTGTGTCTGTCTCTTAACCTGTGTCTCTCTCTTTCCCTCTCTTTCCCTGTCTGTCTCTTTCCCTGTCAGTCTGTCTCTTTGTCTGTGTCTGTCTCTTTGTGTCTGTCTCTTACCCTGTCTATGTCTGTTTCTTACCCTGTCTGTGTCTGCCTCTTTCCCTGTTTGTGTCTGTCTCTTTCCCGGGCTGCATTGTGACACGCCAACATTCCATTTAAGGGCGTGGCTGCGCATTCTTCTGAAGTTCTGGCTGCACTGTAGCTCCCAGCTCCATTCGCTATAATGGAGGCAGGTTTTTTGGTGAATAACTGTAAAGCGCGGGGTTAATATTTCCCCTCAAAACAAAGCCTATGACGCTCTCGGGGTCCAGAAGTGTGAGTGTGCAAAATTTTGTGGCTGTAGCTGCGACGGTGCAGATGCCAATCCCGGACATACATACATGCATACACACACACATAGATACACACATTCAGCTTTATATATTAGATGATTAAAGAAGTCGGACATACAAAAAATATACATGAATAGACAAACAGTAATGTGACATATTTGGCTCATGCAATGTCACAAATAGTCATGCTACATACATTAAAGTAGTACCTACGAAGAAAGAGCCTATTGTAAAACAAGGCTAATTGCCAGTGAAGGGTTAATCATCTAGTGGCTCAGGTGGAAGTAAACAGATAGATGCCCCCCTGCAGATATTAAACAGTTGTATCAATAGACCGAATCATCATATACAGCAGTAAATACAATACAAATTTAAATGTTAATTACCCAGTGGTCTTTGAATAGATAAGTCTGCAAGAGGGCACTATCCAGAAGCCCCAATGCGCGTTTCGCGTGTCTCAGTGCTCACTTTATCCAGGGGATGCTAGATGGTGACCTTCCAGGACATATTTAGAACATTAGGTACCATTAAGAACAGTGTTTTAAAGGGAACCTGTCACCAGTTTTGGTTTATAAGCTGCAACCACCACCAGTGAACCCTTATATACAGCATTCTAACATGCTGTATATAAGAGTCCAGGCCGCTGTGTAGAACGTAAAAATCACTTTATAATACTTACTTAAACGGTCGCTGCGGTGGAGTTGGGTCATATGGGTGTCTCTGTTCTCTGGTGCCAGTGCCTTCTCTTTTGGCCACCTTTGTCCTCCATCTTCTGAAGCCGGGGTGCATAATGCATCCTACTTCATCCACACTCACCGGCATTGAGGTCCTGCGCAGGCCAGATCAAAGTATTGTAGTGCGCCTGTGCGGGACCGCCGAGTGTGTATGACGTAGGTGTAACGCCTGCCTGGATCCACAGACTCAGACGGGCTGTAATGAACAGGATCGAGGGAAGCCACTCACCAAACAGGACCCCCAGAACCCTGAAACCCTTTAACCCCTATACAGGGATTTGGAATTACAAAGGGCCCAAGGTGATCACTACCTGTGGATAGCTGCAGTCCGAGAGAGTAGTAGACAGGCAGGGTCAAACCAGGAATTGCAGAACAGGGACAGAATCGGCAAGCAAGGACGTAATCAGAAAACATAGCAGAGATCAAATCCGTATCGGGCAGTGAGGTACATAAACCGCAGGCAGAAGGATAGTCAGGAAACAAGCGGAAGTCAGAACACCAGGATCACAAAACAGAACAGGGCGGAACAGGAACCAGAATATCAGAACTATCTCTGGCAGTGGTCATGGGACAGGAGGGGAATTAAGAAGGGTGTGGTGTCTTCTCATTGGTTGTAGCTGAATGATGGTAACTTCAGCTGGAAGACACACGCCACCTACAGTCAGCCAGTGGTACTGCAGTTCCCAAGGAAACCCAGCCCAGTGGATGAGCGGAGCCTGCGCCCATCGGACCGCTGGCATCGACTCCTCTCCCATCACCAGCACTATCCACGGCAGGAATACGGCGTCGCCTGGCGATCGGAGTAGAAGTTGCTGGAGCGGACTCCGGTGGTGACGTAACAGTAGGATGTGTGCCGCCCCCGTGTTCAGCAGCCTGCCACTGCTCGGGTCCGGGCTCTCTGGTGGGTGGCTCGACGGTCTCCGGACCTGGGGGTCTCTGCGGACACTCCGAATGAAAAGGGGGATTTGTGGTTTTGGGGACGTATATGTACGGCTGGGCAGTATTTGAGTTTGTGACGCCACCCACGGTGTGTGGTGAGGTTGGACATCACCGCTGCTATGACGGGGCACCCGGGGGAGATGTTGTGCAGCAAGTTGTTAACCCCTCCGTGGGCAGGGATGGTGGCCCCGGGACCCCTTGGGTAGTTTGTGCAGGGAGATGGGTGACCGCAGGGTGCTGGTGTACTCACTATGAAAGAACACATGACTCTCTGGTAAACCAAGGTGATGGGGGTCGGTGCCCGCAGCCGGCTGCGTTCTGGTCCCCCACCCGGCTGGTAGTCTCTGTCTTTCTCCTGCACCTTTTAGTGTGGTGGACTACCTGTGCTTGCAACTCCAGGAGTCCGCTCCCGGCTGGATGTGGCCTAAGGAGCCCTTGTCCGCAGACGCTGGCCCGTGGGATCTCTGAGCCTTGGTGGTGGCCTGTTTATCCCCCTCGTTGGGCTGTTGTCTTCTATTAGGGACTTTGGGTGGGACAGGACCTCTAGTCCTGGCCTCAGTTGGCTAATTAGCTGATTCCAGTCGGTTCTGGTTCCAGCTTCAGGGTCCTAGTACCACCCCTTGTGCTCCGGTTTCCAGGTTGGTTCCCCGAGTCGGTACCGTCGGGCTATAACCCTCTTCCAGTCCACCTCGGTTCCGCCGAGCTGTCTTCCCGGCTCCTGCAGACGGAGACCACCGTCTGCCTCCTAGCCAGTGGCTCCAGGGCTCCTACCCTGGCACCTGTGGCTCCTACCCTGGCACCTGTCAGTTAGCTTCAGGCCTGACACACAGGTCTGCTTCCACTTTACTTCACCTCCACTAACAGACTGTACTGAACTGAGTGTGTCCGAAGACTGAACTTTTCCCACCCCGGGCTGTCTAGACTCCTTGGTGGGCGTCTTCCAACCGCCTGGTTCCACCCCCTGGTGTGTCTGTCTAGCCCTGAGGGGGGTGACTAGGGTTTCAATGGTTGGCTGGTGTTACCTATGAGGGACTGGTGTAGTGTAGGGGCCTATTTGTGGCTACCTGGCCCGGCCAGGACGTCACAGATGCATCATGCACCCCGGCTTCAGAAGATGGAGGACAAAGATGACCAAAAGAGGAGGCGCCGACACGGGACAACGGAGACGCCGATATGACCCAACTCCACCGTACTGCCCCTTAGATGAGTATTATAAAGTGATTTTTACGTTCTACACAGCAACCTGGACTCTTATATACAGTATGTTACAATGCTGTATATAAGAGCCCACTGGTGGTGGCCACAGCTTATTGGTCCCAAATCTGCTAAAAGGTTTTCTTTAAGCTTGAAATGCTTGAAATGTTTAAAGGGGTTGGCCACTACTTTATCAATGATTGTCTATCCTTAGTATCCGATCGGCCGAGGTCCGACACCGCCGACCAGCTGTTGTTGGTCCCAGAGGCGGCAGCAGGAAATGCTCAGTTGCAAAGCTGCCCTGTCTTCTCATGGCAGCCGGGTACTGCACATCCGCCTCCTGTTCACATCAATAGGAGGCTGATGTGCAATATCCGCTCGCGACCACTATCAGAAGATAGGGCAGCTCCGGAACTGAGTATTTCCGGTTGCCTACTGCTGCCGACACCGAGAAAAGCTGATCGGTGGGGGTTGCCAGGTGTTGGACCTCGGCCGATCAGATATTGATGACCTATCATCCTATCATAAGGATAGGCTATCAATGTAAAAGTAGAGGACAACCCCTTTGTCTGGATGTACACACAATAAGATGTTTTTAAGAAGTTGAAAAGTTTTAACAGTTTTTGGATACTTGGGGAACACATGTTTTCTGATTCAAACAATGCTCTGGTGATATGCCATAGATATGTATTAATTATGAAGTTTTTACTATACCCAGTGGATGGTGACCATGGACAGATACAGACAGAAGGGGGCCCCTGTGCAAGGTCAGTATATGGGCTCTTTGCACCAATAGTTTATCACAATGCACCCTTTACGTGTCTGTAACAGGAGCTACATGCTGCTTTGGGGATGGAAATCGGCCTTACCATCTGGGCCCCAGGTCGGCTACAGAGGTTGCACCAATGATCATCATTATGCACAGATACATTTGTAAGGGGTGGACGGACCCCTTACAAGGAGGCGCAGTTTTTCCCCCCTGAAGATACCCCTCGTTGGGGTAGATAAAAACTGTTGATGTTTATGATCAATTGTGTTTTTACTGTATAGATGGGTTTCCCCTAGAGGCCGGGTGGGACGGCTGTCCCCATAGAAACAGTGCAGGAGAGAGGAGGAGCCGGAGCTTGAGGGGGAGGGAGAGAGAGTGCTAAAAGGGAAAAAAGTGTGAGTTTGAAGGAGTTGATTCCGGGACGGGGGAGAAGGAACAGCAGGGGCAGAGTGTGGGAGCTGGGTGGACAGAAAAACGAAGGAAAGGAGAGAGAAAGTGTCCTCAATGGTGAAGCAGAAATTGTGTGGGTCAAGTCTGTGATAGCCGGAGTGGGAGCCTAGGTGAAGTAGAGTAGCCGGGCACATCCCCCCTCTTTGAGGAGATGACAAGGAAGGATTTCCCCGCACAGGAATTGTGACCGTGCGCTTCAAGATCCGTGCATTGAGCTGGTTGTGAAACTCTGTGCAATAAACATGTCGTTTGGTTCAACTGATCCCTGCCTGAAGAGTCTTCCTGCGTCCGATAGTGTTCTCTTCTCCACCACACTCTGCCCCACAGAACAATCCCCTGTCCCAATAGTGACGGCGGGGCCAGGGGTTAGCCTGTCTGGAAAAGGGGCCACGACTACAATCCCTGAGGCACCCCTGGCACCCCGTTACATGTGGCGTAGTCGGCAGGATCCGGATTATCTGCAGGGGGTCCCGATCCAAGAAGATGGAGACCAAGTGGTGCCTAAGGCGTTGGACCAGGCATGAGACAGCGGTAAGATGGCCGCCGCCTTCACGAATACAGCGAGCGCGCGAAGAATTGGCGCCAAGCGAAGAACCCTGAGCTGGCCGGCGAAGAAAAAGAAGTACAGAGTGCGCCGCCTAAAGAGGGGAGGTGCTGGCCCCAAGATGTTGCTGAAGACATGTGAAGAGGGCGGCGCTACAGAAAAAAAGAGGTGTCGACTGTGCTGGGTCGATTTGATGTGCGAGACTGGGGGTGGAGTGTATGCAAGAGCGGGAAATGAAGGCCCGCCTCCACCTTCCCCAGCATCTCCACCGTCCCCGGCGCCATTACAGGAAAAGCTGCAAGAGACGAAAACTCTGCAACTGACTCGGAGTAAGATGGAGACCCCGATAGAGCAGAGGGCTGCAGCGGGCGCGCTGGTAGCAATCAGCCTGGCAAGAGGACACCCGAGGCAGACTGCAGCCGAAGAGGCACTGACCATTAAGCTACCGGCTGTGCCAGGAGGTCCGGAGCGGCCCGCGAAAGTAACGTGGGTCACTTCATGGGACGCCGTGACCGGTGAAACCTCTACTGAAGTCCGGGCCACCTACAAGACGCAACTACAGCCGGGAAGCGAAGTCCGGGGAGCACCTCTCCAGAGTCCGGAGGTGGTTACACCAGACAAGGTGGGTCTTCCAGCCCCCACTGAAGTTCCGGCCCCGGGAGGGCAACATACCCCGGAGTTAGAGGAAGACGAGTGGGGATTCTTCTGGGAGCCGGTAAAGCCGACGCCCCTGACTCAGCGAAAGTCCCCACCGCCTGAACCCGATCCGGTTCAGGAAAGGTTACTGGCCGAGACCGTGGCCCGTGAGATGATGGCCGGTCCCCTTAGCGACGAGTTTGAACGGCAGTGCACCGTTGGCACCATGGTCAAATTCAATCAGGCGGAGGGCTATGGGTTCATAGAGGATGAAGAGACTGGGGACCATTTTTTCTATAACCGGGTTAACCTGGACACTGAGGGCTTGCCCCAACGTTTGCATACCCTGTACCCGGGAGAAAAAGTGAAGTTCCGGAGAGAAGTGGGATGCCGGGGCCTATTTGCCGTAGGAGTGACCCGGATGCCCACTGCACAAGAGGCCGCACAGTGGCAACAAGAGATTGAATGGGAAGAGTGTCAATACCGGAGACGTACCCAACAGAGACCGGTGCTGGCTGAGACTTCCCGGCTGAGAAACACGCTGGCGGTGTCGCCAGAAGTCATGACAGGACTGAGTGCTGACCCAGAAAAGGGGACACCGGCGGTGTTAGCAATTCACCAAAGTATGGTCACACACCCGGTGATCGTTGTGGGTAGTCCCCAGCCGTCCCGTTCAGCGACCCCGTCACCCCCGTCGGGGGTTGAAGAGGCAAAACCGGAGACAGAGTCGTCAGAACCACCAGTCAACTACGAACCGTTCCGGAGACTACGCCGCTTGCCAGGCCAATCCCTCTCCGACTACGTGAGGGCCCAGCGGGCTGAATGGCAGCGCGCTTACCATCCCGTGTGACCCGTAACGACCGGAGGTAATGGACATGTTCGTGTTGAGTACCGGCATTGTTGAAAGAGCCGGAAAAGGTTTACAGTTTGCAACCATGTTCAAGTTACCGAGCCCGGAAGGAGCCTGATGCCAGACTGTGCAAGGGGATCCCTCTGTGATGTTAATGGAGACTTGTATTATTTGTGCTCCCTGCCTGCAAAGACCGGGAGTGCTGTGAAAGCCTCCGGGCAGAAGACCAGCAAAGACCGGGAGCGCCTGTTGAAGGCCTCCGGGCAAACTGCCTACAAAGACCGGGAGCTCCCATGGAGGGACTCCGGGCGCAGAACTTGTGCGCTCAGTGGGTTGTCTCTGTTCATGAAGGTTTTAAAGTTTTATCCAAAGTTTGCCTTGCTGCTATATTGTGTTTTACAGGTGCGAGCCTTGCCGGGAAGCTTAGGCAGAAAGAGGGGAGGAATGTAAGGGGTGGACGGACCCCTTACAAGGAGGCGCAGTTTTTCCCCCCTGAAGATACCCCACGTTGGGGTAGATAAAAACTGTTGATGTTAATGTTTATGATCAATTGTGTTTTTACTGTATAGATGGGTTTCCCCTAGAGGCCGGGTGGGACGGCTGTCCCCATAGAAACAGTGCAGGAGAGAGGAGGAGCCGGAGCTTGAGGGGGAGGGAGAGAGAGTGCTAAAAGGGAAAAAAGTGTGAGTTTGAAGGAGTTGATTCCGGGACGGGGGAGAAGGAATAGCAGGGGCAGAGTGTGGGAGCTGGGTGGACAGAAAAACGAAGGAAAGGAGAGAGAAAGTGTCCTCAATGGTGAAGCAGAAATTGTGTGGGTCAAGTCTGTGATAGCCGGAGTGGGAGCCTAGGTGAAGTAGAGTAGCCGGGCACATCCCCCCTCTTTGAGGAGACGACAAGGAAGGATTTCCCCGGACAGGAATTGTGACCGTGCGCTTCAAGATCCGTGCATTGAGCTGGTTGTGAAACTCTGTGCAATAAACATGTCGTTTGGTTCAACTGATCCCTGCCTGAAGAGTCTTCCTGCGTCCGATAGTGTTCTCTTCTCCACCACACTCTGCCCCACAGAACAATCCCCTGTCACAATAGTGACGGCGGGGCCAGGGGTTAGCCTGTCTGGAAAAGGGGCCACGACTACAATCCCTGAGGCACCCCTGGCACCCCGTTACACATTGGTCCTAAAGAAATAGACATTTCCTTGTAGTTGTCTTCAGTATGGCTAATATATGAGGGTCTAAGGCCATGTGCGCACTAGAAACTGACTTTTCCTTTATGAAAAACTGGACCCCCTGAAAGAATCCGGCACCTGCAGTAAAAAAACACAACGAAATCTGCATGCAGATTTACTGCAACTTGGTGCAGTTTTGGTGCGGATTTGCCGTGGTTTTTCCGCAGGTTAGTCCCTGCGGGTTTTTATCATTATCTATGGCAAAAACCACAGGTATCTGCGGAAAAGAAGTGACATGCACATTAATTCCGCAGCGGAAACTCTGCAGGTATAAAAAAAATGCATTTTTACCTACAATCGACTCATAGTTATATATGAAAAAAAATAAATAAATAAAAAAAAAAATATATATATATATATATATATATATATATATATGAATTAGTCTCCAAGTGGATTTAATATATCAATTTATTTTATTAGTAGAAAAATTATTTTTTATATTTTTTATATATGTATATGTGCGCACAGCATTTTTTTTTATACCTATAGGTTTTGCTGGGGAATGACTTCAGAAATGTCAGAACCATTTTCTGCAGCAAATCCGCAGTAAATCCGCAGCGTGCGCACATAGCCTTAACCAGTAAACCCCTCTCTAGTAAATTAGATTTTTCTAATGTGGTTTTTAAAGAAATCTGTGAGCTGAAAACATTTCTATGGTGCAATTTAACTGACAACAGTTCTTTAAGGAACGTTGTCATGAGAGTCATGCTGCCTGAACCACAGGCACCTTGGATCAGACACAGGCTACATATTACAGTCTTGTATGCTTTACTCTGAAACATGACAGCATTTTAAAGAAAACATTTTAAAGCCGGCCAGGGGGTTATTAGTCTCGGATGAAGAGTCGGTTGTTGGTTTTTGGGGACTTTTAGTGGCCCCGCTCCTGTAGACAGACACATATCTTCCTATACACACACACTGACGTCACATCGACAGAGAATCTGCTTTTCTTCTGCTCTGTTGATGGGGTGTGACTTCCGATTTCATACTGATTGACAGCCGGCTCCCCGCTGCCTAACTGCGGGGAGCTGGCTGTCAATCAATATGACACCAAAAGTCACGCCCCATCTACAGAGCAGCTTGGAAGTTTTATTACCTACAATCAGCCTTTATTAATTGCGGTGAACAGCAAAACACTCCCACAAAACGGCAAATTGCATTTCCATCAGATCATAACTACTTCCTTGTTGACAGATGCAATGAGATTTGTTTATGTAAACTGATAATGAGTGTGCTTTGCTTTAGGAGCTTGATATGGAGCCAATGTTTGAAGAGTATTTTGCTAAAGTCAATGGTACATTTAGGGGAAAATTAAGCTTGTTACACCCCACAATGGCGCAACCGACCAAATAACAAGACCAAAATACAGACAATAATCTGACTATAGGGAAACGGTGGGCTCACTTTTTAGAGGATTTGGACCAGGACTAAAAAAAGTTCAAAGTCTAATTAGATTTGTTACTATCTGTGTTTTTTCATATGCAAAACCCCCCCCTAAAATCTAAACTTCTCCTACACACTAATGGACTAACACATAATGGACAGTGCTGGTAATTCTCGGCTCACGCGCCCCCATACAAGTCTATGGGAGCGTGTGAAAACATCGCAGTGCACTCACATGTCATCCGACTGCAGTGCGATGCATGCAGGCAGGCATCGGAGGAGATGGGGAGAAAGTGCTCCCTCGCAAGATTGGATCACAGTCACATGACCCTTGGCTGACGCTCGCAGCAGAGGGCATTAGCATATCGTCCCCAATGCTCTCGCATAGGAAGCTATGTGCAAGTGGAACCGTAGCCTAATACACATTTCAGAAACAAACTAAAAAACTAAGGAAATTTTGATATCTTTTTTAAGAAGCTGACCACTACTTTTACATTGATGGCTTACAGGTAGTTTAACCCCCTGAATGCTGTGATCAATGTGATTGCAGTATTCAAGAGGCAGGGAGAGGAATCGCTTACCTCTCCCTGGTGATCGGGTCCCTGTATTGCAATCAGAGGCACCCGATCAATGTCATGGTAACCCTTAGGGGTACTTTACACACTGCGACATCGCTAGCATCGGCTAGCGATGCCGAGCGCGATAGTACCCACCCCCGTCGCACATGCGATATGTGGTGATTGCTGCCGTAGTGAACATTATCGCTACGGCAGCGTCACACGCACATACCTGGTCGGCGACGTCGCTGTGACTGCCGAACAATCCCTCCTTCAAGGGGGAGGTGCATTCGGTGTCACTGTGACGTCACTAATCAGCCGGCCAATAGAAGCAGAGGGGCAGAGATGAGCGGGACATAACATCCCGCCCATCTTCTCCCTTCCGCATTGCCATCGGGACGCAGGTAAGGAGATGTTTGTCGCTCCTGCGGGTTTACACACAGCGATGTGTGGACCTGCAGGAACGACAAACAACATCGTACCTGCGGTCGACCCGACATTATGAAAATGACCGACGCTACACAGATCACCGATTTTCGACGCATTTGCGATCGTTTATCGTCGCACAAAGGATTTACACGTTGCGATGTCATTACCGGATATGGGTCACTAACGACGTGACCCCGACGATATTTTGGATGTGATGTCGCAGCATGTAAAGTACCCTTTAATCGTCACCATGACGACCCCAGGTTACTGAGCTTGATGCATTGTGTGTGAGGCGAAGTGTCAGTGCTGCAAGTGCAGCATATGCACAGCAAGTCAGGATTCTCATACATTTTGCTGGCATTCGTTTTTCCTTGCAGTACTGATTAAAATCTGCAAGGGAAAATGCATGAAAAAAATCAGCAAAAAAGCAAGGTGTACACACAGCCTTATGCTGTGATTGCTGTAGTGTGTGGGTGCAACCTTATCTTGTTCATACGAAACATTTGGAAAACATTTCATTTTCCAAAAATACTGATTTTTTTTCCTTGTATTTTACCTTATTAATTCTTTCAGCATTATGACTGCAGCTTTTCCCATTGAAATCAATACGGGTTTAGCACTATATAACGCATCAAAATTGCATAAAAACGCACCAAGAAAGGGTTTCTGATCATAGCTCGTGTGATGAAGAAAAAAAATAACAACAAAAAGGCTCTGTGTTAACAAACCATTAGATTACCTTTACATTTTGGTTTGTGTTTTTTTCTACCATTTTCTTTAGTGATATGTTATTTTTTTGCACTTTTAACATTACAAGTCGTGTGATTCATAGATCATGGTATTCTAAGCATCGATGTCATTTATCTACAGTATGTATCTATCATCTCTTTTTGTATTTATCATCTCTTTTTTGAATCTACGGTATCTAGCTGCCTGTCTATCATCTCTCTATCATATCTATCAATCCCTCTATCTATTCTCTTTTTGTATCTTTCTATCATCTCTTTTCTTTTGTATCTATCTATATATCTGTCATCTCTTTATCTATCTATCTATCTACAGATCCCTCTATCCATCTATCTATCTATCCCTCTATCTATCTATCTATCTATCTATCTATCTATCTACATATCCCTCTATCCATCTATCTATCCCTCTATCTATCTATCAAATCAAATCAAATCAAATAAGCTTTATTAGCAGGACCAAATACAAATTAGTTTTGCCAAAGCAAGTGTACATTAGGGACTGGGGCTGTGGGGATGGTGGGTGGGGACTGTAGGAAGGATGGATGGGGCACATTCAGGGTGGGGACTGTGGGGGCACTTCTAGGGTGGGGGCTATGGAACTCCATGGCTTATGATGGGGCATATCCAGGGTGTGGACTGTAGTAACGGTGGATGGGGCATATCCAGGGTGGGTATTGGGGGGCCACATCTGGGATGGGGGGCTATGGAAGTCCATGGCTTATCATAGTTCTCTTTCTCGAAGTCTATGACATTCGCTCACATACCGCGCTGCTATCTCCACTGCGCTCTCTTTTTCCCCCAGCAGGATATATTTTTTCTCTTCCTCCTTCATGGAGCTGAAATCCGGGAAGAGATGGGAGAGTCTCCTGAAGTGAGTGTCCCTCACTGCTGAGTACCTGGTGCAGTGTAGCAGGAAGTGGGTCTATCTATCTACATATCCCTCTATCTATCTATCTATCTATCTATCTATCCCTCTATCTCTCTATCTATCTATCTATCTATCTATCTATCCCTCTATCTATCTATCTATCTATCTATCTTTCTCTCTATCTATCTATCCATCTATCCATCTATCTATCTATCTATCTTTCTCTCTATCTATCTATCAATCTATCCCTCTATCTATCTATCCCCCTATCTATCTATCTATCTATCTCTCTATCTATCTATCCATCTATTCCTCTATCCATTATCTATCTATCTATCCATCTATCTATCTATCTTTCTCTCTCTCTATCCCTCTATCTATCTATCTATCCATCTATTCCTCTATCCATTATCTATCTATCTATCTTTCTCTCTATCCCTCTATCTATCCATCTATTCCTCTATCCATTATCTATCTATCCATCTATCTATCTATCCATCTATTCCTCTATCCATTATCTATCTATCTATCTATCTATCTATCTATCTATCCCTCTATCTATCTATGCCTCTATCTATCTATCTATCTATCTTTCTCTCTATCTATCTATCTATCCCTCTATCTATCTATCTATCTATATATATATATCTGACCCTCTGTTCTGGCTATTTCTGCTTCCCAGCCTCGGTTACACATCCTGGCAGTTCCCAGTGCTCGGTTACACATCCTGGCAGTTCCCAGTGCTCGGTTACACATCCTGGCAGTTCCCAGTGCTCGGTTACACATCCTGGCAGTTCCCAGTGCTCGGTTACACATCCTGGCAGTTCCCAGTGCTCGGTTACACATCCTGGCAGTTCCCTGTGCTCTGCTTGTTCCTGTTACATCCGCAGCTTCTCAGAATTCTGTGGATTGTAACATTTTGCAACATTGTAACAGTCGCCGGAGCCTGTGATTGGCTGAGCGCCGCCCGCTGACAGCTGATTGGCCGGCAGTCACGCCGCTCTGTGCAGTCTCGCTCTACTTCCGTGTTCGGATGCTGCGGGGCCTCCCGCCGAGTGATGACTGCGGGTCCATGAGGACAGGTGGTGCGGGGCCCTGCTGAGCCGAGGGGCTGCTGAGCTGGGGGGCTGCTGACAAGAGGCTGGAGGATTGGGGTCTGCCTGACAGCACAGGAGATATGTGAGTATGGAGGCTTCCCCACATCATTAGTCCACATGTAGCTCTCGGGACTCTGCTCACTGATAGGAAACATGTACATTCATTTATCATAGCTGCTGCAGAACCTCTTAATAATAACGCACATCAGAGCTAGATGAGAATGTGTCATTAATCGTATATCACTTTTGCCAGGGGTGGACATTTCATTGGTGCAGCCTGAGCAGCTGCAGGGGCCCAGGAGGTTGGGGGCTCATTTCTATCTCCCAAAACGTGAAATTTTGATGAGTCATTGGACTGATTGGCCCATCTACTGCTGCTGCACAGGGCCTTGCTGTCTGTCCGACAGTGAGTTTTGCACAGTTGTGCTTCTTGGATATTCATGGCCATTAGCTTTACACACTTTATTCTGGGGGCAGGTGTGTATATGCAGATGAATTTCCTGCTTTGTCAGGGGCCCACAGTTTCCTTACCACATACATGTTCTTATATTTTTGAAGCGTTATTCCCAAGTTACTATCATAGCTTAGGATAGACTAATGTACTGATTGCTGGGGATCCGATTCTGAGACCCCTCAATCCCAAATAAGGGCCCCCAAACCTGTCTTCAATGGAGCAACGGTACATATATTCTATCTCCGCTCCATCTATGGTCAACGGGACTGATGGACGAAGCCCAGCGCTGTACTTTTCTGGCCATAGATAATGTTGCCGTCATACAGATTTAACATTCCTCCATGGCCCCGGCTATGTGGAGTCTTCAGATGGTCGGTATCTGTCTTTTTGCCTCAGTCTGAGTTTCACGACTAAGGCCACATTCACACATTCAGTATTTTACATCAGTATTTGTAGCCAAAACCAGGAAAGGGTGAAAAATGCGGAAGTGGTGCCTGTGTTTCTATTATACGTGTCCTCTGATTGCTCCGCTCCTGGTTTTATCTACAAACACTGATGTAAAATACTGACCAAACACTGAATGTGGCCTAAGAGGCATCAGATGCAGTTGACCCCATTAGGCTACATTTACATCACCGGTACCGTCTGTTTGACAGAACTCCAACCAATTATTCAGTTGGGCTGTTCAGGCAACAGTTTTGTTTGTTTGTTTATCTCTTTGTTTTTTAAACAGAACACTGCCGTCCCCGTCAAAAAATTGCAGCGTGAACTAGTCTTTGGTCAATCACAAGTTGACGCTCGGTGTAATGCAAAAGAATGGGACTGGATTGTGACAAGTCGTGAAAAATCCAAACTTTACTATTTTGTGATCTGCCTGTTGCAGTCCCTGGACCCTAAGGCTAAGTTCACACTTCCATTGTTTTAAATCTGTCAGGTCCGTCATTGCGACTGAGTGACAGATGCGTCGTCTGACACAACGGATGTGTTATTTCACAAGATTCAGTTCACAGGAATCCTGTGAAAAAACTGATCCGTCTTTTGACGGATCCGCCATGATCCGTTTGTGTTTGGGACAGCCCAGTGGTTGTGCCAAACATGCTGGGCATGCTCAGTAGAGCATGACGGAATCCAGCGCTGGTTTCCGTCGTAAGACTGATTACCACGGAATCCAGCACCATAGACAAACATTACAAGCTCGACGGATTGCAACAGATTCCTGCGCGGTGCTTTAATTTTGACGACCCAAAAAAAGTTACATTCTGCGTTTCCGCCTGGCGGTCAGTCCAAAAACGTCTGATGCGCCGCGCGGTGGATGCAACGCAAGGTAATCAGTCGCAATTCGCCACTCATTCAAGTCTAAGGTAAACAACGGAATCCGCCAAACGGATTGCATTGTTTATCAGACCGGCGGATTGTGACTGATACAAAATAACGGAAATGTGAACCTAGCTTAAGCCAACTCTATTCACCTGCATTATATGCGATATTTCAACAACTCAGTGGTTTTTTGTTTTTTTTTCTTTTTTTCCAATATTTTTGTTCTATTTGGCACAAAATGCCAACCAGAAACAATAATTTACATAGATTTTACTCTGGGAATTACTGCTGTGGTTCCACAGAGTCTTTTTGCCTAAGGCACCATGTAACTCTAACCAACAGAGTGAAGAAGAAAGTTACGTAACTTGAAATTCCAGCAAAGTCTCCTTTGAGTTGCACAGGGCATGAATAGCTGTGTTGCCCAACCCTAGGCAAGGTCCAAGAAAGAGTCATGAAAATTGCAATCAGTCAGATTGATCTCATCCCATAGGTTTGAATAGTGCCATTCTCATTGCTTTCATGCAGCCAGCATGCACTGAACATGTGGCGGTGATGGGGGAATGACTGGCCATGGCTGAGTCATTGTGCAATCAGCTTTAGGGTACTTTCACACATCCGGATTTTTGCTCTGCGGCACAATACGGCGTTCTGCAGAAAAACCGCAACCGGCTTTTGTAACGCCGATTGCGGTTTTTTTTGCATTGACTTACATTAGTGCCGCATTGTGCCGCAGGGGCTTGCGTTCGGTCCGGTTTTTGCCGCATGCGGCAGATGTAGCCGATGCGGCGGCCGGATCGAACGTTCCCTGCAACGTTTTTTGCTCCGGCAAAAAACACCGCATCGCGCCGCATCCGGCCGCTGCGGCGCATTTTTCAATGCATCCCTATGGAGGCCGGATGCGGCGCGATGCGGAAAAAACCGCATCCGGTCGCCGCATGCGGTATTTTTCACTGCGCATGCTCAGTAGCATGCCGCAACCGGAAAAAACCGGACCGGCCGCATGTAAAAACTTATGCAAAGGATGCGGTGTTTTCACCGCATCCGTTGCATAGTTTTCACAGCCGGATTGAGCCGCAGGGCTCAAACCGGATGTGTGAAAGTAGCCTTACTATGAGCATTCACATTCATGAGTTTGGGAGAAGTTGGTCTATCCGCTAAGCGGAAGCGGTTGTATCATTGATTGCAATAGAGCGTGAGATCTGAAGAATCTGGTGTAAAAAGGGTTGATTTATGTCATTTGTAACAGTCTTAAGTGCACGGACATGTCAGAAATGTGCAGGGAGATTTTATTATAGACCTGTCGCATGGCTGAGACTCTTCTGAAGGATCCATCTTCTCATGGAGAGACAGAAGATTTAAATGACAATTGACGTCCCTATAAGTTCCCGCTTAGGTTACTTTCACACCTCCGGCTTTAGCAGAGCCGGCCAATCCGGCTCTAAAACTTATGCAACAGATGCGGCGACAAAACCGCATCCTTTGCATAAGTTTTTTGCATACGGCCCGTCCGTTTTTTGCCGCTTGTGGCAGGCTACTGAGCATGCGCAGTGGAAAAAAACGCATGCGGCGGCCGGATGCGGTTTTTGCCTCAGCCATAGGCATGCATTGCAAATCGCGCCGCATCGGCTGGATGCAGCGCGATGCGTTTTTTTTTTTTTTGCCGGACAAAAAAACGTGCCAGGCAACGTTCCATCCGACCGCCGCATCGGCTAAATCTGCCGCATGCGGCAAAAACTGGACGGAACGCAAGTCGATGCGGCACAATACGGCACTAATGGAAGTCTATGCAAAAAAACCCACAACCAGCGGCAAAAAAAAAAACGGTTGCGTTTTTTCTGCAAAGCGTCGGATTGTGCCGCACAGGAAAAACCGGATGTGTGAAAGCAGCCTTAGGCTACTTTCACACATCAGTTTTTTGGCATCTGGCACAATCCGGCGTATGCCTGATGCAACGGATCCGGCACAGAATATGCAAAACTGGATGCGCCTGATCCTTTTTTTTTTTTTTTTTGACGGATCCGGTATACCTGATCTGTCAAAAAAAATCCAGATCTGGTGCATCCGTTTTTGCATCCGTTTCGTCCGTGTTTTTTTTTTTTTTTTTTTTTTGCTGGATCCGTTTTTTTACAATCCATTGGAGCATGCTCAATTTACAAAAACTGATCCGGCGGCCCAATCCATTTTTTGCAGCATTACGCCGGATCTGGCATTCATAGGCTTCCATTGTAAATCACGCCGTATCGCGCCAGATCTGGCGCTATGCGTTTTTTTTTTGTCAGAGAAAAAAAAACGTTACAAGAGACGTTCCATACAGCCGCCACATTAGCCAATAACGATGGATCCGGCAAAAGCACAATCAGGCACAATCCGGCGCTAATACAAATCAATGGGGATAAAATGGATCTGGCGCCGGATCCGTTTTATCCGTTTTTTTTCGGATTGTGCCTGATGGAAAAAAAACTGATGTGTGAAAGTAGCCTAAAGTGACACAGCAGTAAGTAATGTAGGAGATGCAGGATGACTCAGCACACGGATGCAGCACTATATCCACATCATAAAGGGAGACATAGCTAGCTGCTGTGCCTTTGTAGGTTACAAGGAGAAATTAGGAGGAAGTGCTATCTGTAGTAGAGGAAGTAATATATGTGCAAATATCAATTACACATAGAGAGAGGAAGACAGCACTGTCTGTGCCTACATGATTTACAGATATTCCCAAGAAGGCAGTACTAGCTATGCCTTTATAATTTACAGTTAGACACTACTATCAGTGTCCATATGGTTTACAGGAAGAGACAGAGAAGTAGTAGTAACTGTGCTTACCTTATTGATAGGTAAAGACAGGGAGAAGTAATATCTGTGCCGACTTCATTTACAGGGTGGCAGTACTCTGTGCCTACATTATTTACCTGAAATCAGAATTATCTATCTTTACATAATTTAGTGGGTGAGACAGGGAGACAGTACTATTTGTGTCAACTACATTTACAGGGGGTAGTACTCTGTGCCTACATTATTTACCTGAAATCAGAATTATCTATCTTTACATAATTTACTGGGTGAGACAAGGAGACGGTACTATCTGTGTCAACTTCATTTACAGGGGTTAGTACTCAGTGTGCCTACAATATTAACAGGGAGGAAGAATAAACCATCTTTACATTATTTACTGGGCCTGGCAGGGAGACGGTACTATCTGTACCTACATAATTTCCATGAAGGCAATCTAAGCATATATTACTTACCCAGAGAGACAAGGAGGGCAGTATTACATGTGTGTACATTATTTTCTGATAGAGACAGGGAGGCAGTACTATTCATGGCTAAATCATTCACAGGGAAATATGGAGGCAGTGCTATTTGTGTCTAGATTATTTAAAGAAAGAATCAGTAATAACTGTGTCTACATTGTCTACATGGAATAAATGGTGCTATAATAATAATAATAATAATAATAATAATAATAATATTTACAAGAAGGTGGAATTATCTGTCTCCACATCATTGACAGGAAGAATCAAGGAGACAGTATTATCTATGCCTACATTTCCTGAAAGGCAATAACATCTCATCATATATTGTTTACCCAGAGAGACATGGAGTCAGTATTACCTGTATCTATATTATTTGCTCCAAGAGATATTACTGCTTTCCTATCTGTATCTTCATAATTTACTAAGACAGATGAGGCAGTGCTGTTACAGGGAAAAACCGGGAGTCAGTACTACCTGTGTCTATAGTATTTGCTCAGAGAGACAGGAAAGTAATAAAATTATCTTAGCAAGAACAGGAGGCAGTGCTATTTTTGTCTAGTTGATTTACAAGGAGAGACAGGAAGGCAGTACTATCTGTGTTTATATTATTTGCTCCGATAAACAGGAAGGCAGTACTGTCTGTGTCTACATAATTTACTGAGAAAGTCCAGAAGACAGGTCTATTTTTGTCTAGATGATTTACCGGGAAAGACAGGGAGACAGTACTACCTGTGTATTATTTTCCTCCGAGAGACACGAAAGTAGTAGTGTCTGTGTCTACATAATTTATTGAGAAAGATCAGGAGGCAGCGCCATTTGTGTCTGGATGATTTACAGGGAGAGACAGGAAGGCAGTACTACCTGTGTCTATATTATTTGCTCCGATAGATAGGAAGACAGTACTGTCTGTGTCTACATAATTTACTGAGAAAGTCCAGGAGACAGGTCTATTTATGTCTAGATGATTTACAGGGAGAGACAGGGAGACAGTACTACCTGTGTATATATTATTTTCCTCCGAGAGACACGAAAGTAGAAGTGTCTGTGTCTACATAATTTATTGAGAAAGACCAGGAGGCAGCACTACTTGTCTGGATGATTTACAGGGAGAGACAGGGAGGCAGTACTTCCTGTGTCAATATTATTTACTCCATGAGACAGGAAAGCAGTACTGTCTGCTTACATAATTTACTGGGAAAGACAAGAATGCACTACTTTTTGTGTCTAGAGGAGTTTCGAGGAAAGACAGGGAGGTAGTACTACCTGTGTCTACAACATTTTAAAATGACTGTCTACTTTTGAGTTGAAATATGATACATCACAAAGTACCTATAGTTTTTGAGTACAAAGGATATCTATTACTAGAGAAACTTCTCTATTTTCTGGGTTACATTGAAGCGCCCTTACATGTTGGATGAATATGGGCCAGAGCTGCCAACCTTGGCATTACCAGGTCGCCATCTAATCTTTGTAGGTTTGTCCTCATCCCACCAATGTCAGATGTCAAGGCAAAGAAGGATCAGGCTTATTGGATTTCAGCATGCCTGATCCTTTCTTCTTAAGAAATATAATCTTCTGCCAGAGGTATCCGCAAGCCGCATATATCTCCTGTAAAGAACACATGTGGGGTCAGGTACCAGTGTGTGAATTTGGCCTTTTTATTGCACGGACTGGCTCCTGCTTTCTAGGATCACCACTGTCCTCAGAGTACATAGACAAAGCCGAGGAAACTTCAGTAGCCGTAGCTTTACTTTCACAGACCCGCATTGTTCCAAGGTGTCAGTTTTAGGAAATCGGGAAAACTGCAGCAACCCAAATTATTTTCTTAACTACCGTGTGCTGTACAAGTGATTTTAAGGCGATACCAGACTATTCTGAGTGGAGAGGGTCATCCGAGGGCGCGAGAGATGAACTGTGGCAGCTGTGGTCTAAAATTATATGTTCGGTCCTTGTGTATCTCTTAAGTGTTCTTCAAATGTCAACCTGAAGAAATGCTGCAGCTTCTTACACCGGCAGATATGAAACTGCCGCCATCATCATTTATATTCCCAAGAAACAACACTTAGAATACACAAAATATTTATTATACTGAGCAATATGATTTCCGAGATGTATCGGATTATAGGAAAGCTGGGTGGCAGCAGATACGGCTGGAAGTACAGTGGAACCTTGGATTAAGAGTAACTTAGTTTGAGAGCGTTTTGCAAGACAAGCAAAGCTTTTTATAAATGTGTAACTTGGTTTAAGAGCAATGCTTTGCAATAAGAGCAAATACTCACCGTGCACCGCTTCCGGTTCTGTCCTTTCACCGCGCTCTGACCCGCTCTGGAGGTAACTTTCTGTACATATGTACTGTATACAGTATACCATTGTACAGTATATACTATATTGATTTTCTATGAATTTGCATTTGTGGATACAGTATTGTACTTTCTTATTAATAACCAGTGCAGCACATTGCTTGTACCTCCCGCACACCAACAATTCTATTATAAGCTAATGTGCAGTTTGTTTTATACATTTTTTACTGTACAGTATTTTGTATTAGTGACTGTAATAATTGTATATGTATAAAGTACATTATTTTGTATTACTGTAATAAGTTTGTATAAATGCAGTAAATATTTTTGGGTTGTGGAATGAATTGTCTGCAATTTCAATTATTTCCTATGGGAAAATTCGCTTTGATATAAGAGTAACTTGGTTTAAGAGCGCACTCCCGGAACCAATTATGCTCGTAATCCAAGGTTCCTCTTTATATGTCTCCCAGGACCACAGCTCTCCTGGACTTCTGAGTGACAGATATGCTATATGTTGCAGTCTGCGTATGTTCAGATTTACAGTACCTTTTTTGTTGCGTTTTTTTAAAACCGTATATGGAATCACAGGCATTTTTGTGCATTTTTGATACCTTTTTTTTTTTTTTTTGTGCTAAACAATTTTAATCTTAACAATAAAAATCCTAAAGTAAAAACGTTGAAAAATGGTCTGTGCAATGCATCATGGGTGAAAAAAGCACAGGAAAAAGAGCCTTAAGGCCGCTTTACACACTGCGATATCGGTACCGATATCGCTAGTGAGCGTACCCGCCTCCATTGTTTGTCGCACAACATCGCACGGACCCGTCACATGCACTTACCTTCCCTGCGACGTCGCTGTGACCGGCGATCCGTCTCCTTTCTAAGGGGGTGGTTCGTTCAGCGTCACAGCGACGTCACAGCAGCGTCACTGAACCGCCGCCCAATAGTAGCGGAGGGGCGGAGATGAGCGGGATGTAACCTCCCGCCCACCTCCTTCCTTCCTCATTGCGGGCGGCAGCAGGTAAGGAGATGTTCCTCGCTCCTGCGGTGCCACACATAGCGATGTGTGCTGCCACAGGAATGAGAAACTACATGGTACACGCAGCAGCAGCAATAATCGAGAATAGGGGGGGCATGTCACTGATGAGCGATATTGACCGTTTTTGCGACGATTCAAAATCGCTCATAGGTCTCACACGCAACGACATCGCTAAAGCGGCCGGATGTGCGTCACAAATTCCGTGACCCCAACGAGATCGCTTGAGTGATGTCGCAGCATGTAAAGCGGCCTTTAGGCTATTTGCGCACATTGTGGGGTTTTTTTTTTGTGTGCGTTTTTAGCGGCAAAAACCACAAACGCAGCAACGCATGCGTTTTTACCATGTTTCGGTGCGTTTTTGACTGCATTTTGCTGCGTTTTTGATCGTTGCGGTTTGCTGTTTAGCGCACTTGCGGTCAAAAACCGCACCAATACCGTATAGAAAACCGCAGGTGTTTTTGATGCATTTTTTCCGCGGGTCGGTCCCTGCCATTTGTCGCGGGCGGCGGGGCGCTGCGCTCACCACGCTCGGGTCCGGCGCCGCTGCTCGGTGGCTCGAGCGTTGGGCCGGATCCGGGGACTCGAGCGGCGCTCCTCGCCCGTGAGTGAAAGGGGTGGTTTGTTGGTGATTGGGAAGTCAGTCCGTGACGCCACCCATGGTTTGTGGTGAGGTTGGGACACCACCGCTACTCTGTACGGGGATCCCGGGAGCGATGGCAGGGAGCAGCTGGGATGTTTCTCTCCCCTCCGTGGGTAGGGGGGGTTTTGGCAGTCCCGGGGCCCGGAGTTGTTGTCTGTAAGGTGGCTTGCGGGGCTTGGCCAGGTGCAGGGTCGCGGGGCAGCGCAGTGCCAGACGACATGGTGGTACTTACTCAGCCAGTAACGCACACGGAGTCTCTGGTAAAACAAACGGCTGGATGGACGAGTCACACAGACGGCTGCAGCGGTCACTCCCGGTAGGTTGGCAATAACTGTCTCTCCCTGCACCGGTATTATGTTCTTGGCCCCAATGGCTTCCCACCGGTAACCCGCTCCCCAGTGGTTGATTGGCTAAGGGAGCCCCTGTTTGCCCGCAGGCTGTGGCCCTGGGAGCTCTAGCTCTGGCGGTAGCTTTCTCTCCCTCACGGTTTGGACGGTTGCCTTCAGTTGGGTCTTTACTGCTGGGAAACCCCGGAGGTTCCTGTCGCTGACAGATTTGACTGGTTTAACGGCGCCTCCTAGCCTGGTTGGGGTCCGTAGGCCCTGCCGGATGGTGCTGGCTTCTCTTCGCTCCCCGATCCGGTACCGGCGGGCCACCGCCCGTCCCCGGTCCTTACGGTTGTGCGTCAATCTGCCTCTCCTGCAGACGGTCACCACCGTCTGCCAACCTTGCTGTCAGGTGCCCGGGCCACGTACCCGGACACGGCCAGTCAGTTCCTCCACTACCACTTCCCTGACTCTCACTCTCTACACTCCAAACTGATCTGCTTTCCTTTCCCGCCTCCAGGGCTGTGAACTCCTCAGTGGGTGGGGCCAACCGCCTGGCTCCGCCCCATCTGGTGTGGACATCAGCCCCTGGAGGGAGGCAACAAGGATTTGTGTGTGTGGCTGATGTGCCTAACCGGGGTGTGGGGTGTGTTGTTGCAGTACCTGTGACGTCCTGGCTTGTCCAGTGCGCCACACATTTTTTTACCATTATCTTTGGCAAATAACGCAGGCACCTGCAGAAAAGAAGTGACATGCTCATTCTTTTTCTCAAGAAATTCTGCAGAAAGAATGTTCTTGAGAAAAAAAACTTAGTGTGCGCACAACTATTTTTTTTTTTCCGTAGGTTTTGCTGGGGAATGTCTGCAGAAAGGTTACAACCATTTTCTCAAGAAATTTCTACAGAAAAAGCGCAAAAAAACGCGGGTAAAAATGCAGTGTGCGCACAGGGCCCAACACGCAGAAAATAATTGACATGCCCCCCCCCTTTTTTTTTTTTTTTCTCAGCTCAAAAATGCAGCTAAAAAAAAAAAAAAAAAAAGCTGTGTGTGGAAAGCAAAAATGAAAATCAGAATTTGCTGGGGAAGTAGTCATACAGTTTGGAGCCAAATAACGCACCTGAAAAACGCGCAAAAACGCACTGTGCACACAGCCTTAGGCGATGTGTGCACTAGAAAGTCTCTTTTTCTCAAGGAAAATCCGGACCCTCTTAAAGAATCCCACACCCGTGGTAAAAAAACCATAACAAAACCGCAACGAAATCCGCTTGCGATTTTGCCGCAGTTTTTCCCCGGGTTGGTCCCTACGGATTTTTACCATTATCTTTGGCAAAAATCGCAGGTACCTGCAGAAAAGAAGTGACATCCTCATTGATTCTGCACCGGAAATCCGTGGGTAAATCCGCAGGTATAAAAAAAAACGCAGTGTGTGCACAACATTTTTTAAAACCCATAGGATTTGCTGGGGAATGACTGCAGCAATATTAGACACATTTTCTGCAGTAAATCCGCAGCGTGCGCACAGGGCCTTATGGTCGCAGTATAGCAGCCAGTTTGGAGGTTGTTTCCAGAGACGGATGTAACTATGGGCGATTGAAATAAAATGTTTCCAGTTATTTCTTTTTAATCTATAGGGAAGGGCTCGTTAATGATTTCTGACACTATATTTGCTGCTGTGTGCAATCTGCGAACGCAGCAACTCCAACGTGTGTCAGCCAGCTTTTAATTATTCCATTACCGAGGCTAGGCAGACAGCTGGTGTACGAGGCGCGTCCTTGCTGCCGGGCTCCTGCCAGATTTCACTTTCATTGCTTGAAGGTGCCTTATACAATAAAACCGGTTCTGTTACCTGGAAGACTGTTGTGTGTTCCTCCCGTTGTGAGGACGTATCCCCGAGATATTACCGGTATCCTCATCAAAGGCGGCCGCACGACGAGCGGGGACTGACCGGCAGGACATCATCTCAGCAAAATGTGTGTGGGGTTATCGGGGAAGGGGGGGGGGGGGGGGGATGGGAAGATCGGGAAGGACATGGTAAACTGAATGCACAGATTTTGGATACACAACACCGGAGTACGGTAACCTAACTCTTTTTGGGTTACCATTTGTTTCTTTGCGTATTCCTGGCTAAGGCTGGAGTTACACTTGCGAGTGTAAAATCGGACCGAGTCTCATGCTAGAAAGTAGCATGCGCTCTGTCCGAGTGTTGATCCGTGTGCAATGCAACTGCAATGCGATTCTGTGATTTTTCTCATGATTGTAGTCCATGTGCAATCCGTGTGTGATCCGTATGGGATCCGTTTTTATTCTTAGCAACTATGTCATCTGCCATTCAGCTCTGCTACATGGCCGGTGACAGCAGACACAGAGAGAGCCGCGGGATCAGAATGAAGTCGAATGAACTTCACCCGACTTCATTGTCATCCCGCGGCTCTGTCTGCGTGTCATGGCCTGATTTTCGGTCACCGGTGAAGGTCTCACCGGTGACCGCAAATCCCCTGAGTGACTTAGCGCAGATCACTTATCAGCGGTGCCGTCACTGAGGTTACCCGCGGCCACTGCTGAAGTCCTCCTGCTGAGATCTGTGGCCGCGAGTAACCTGAGTGACGTCATTGCTGATAGCGCGACTCACTTTAGTCGCTGCGGGGAGCTCACAGAGAGTGGTCATGGTCTGTGGCCGCTCCCGTCAGCTTCTGATGTAGCAGAGCTGAAAGCGTTGTGGGACCTCTGTGGATTAAGTCGGACCTGGAGGGGTATTTGGGGGTTTAATAAAGTGGTGAAAGAAGATGTTTTTTTTTTTTTTTTTTTTGTCATTTATTTCAAATAAAGGATTTTTTGGTGTATGTCTTTATTTTCTTTATCTTACAGGTTAATCATGGAAAGTATCTCGGGGAGACGCCTGCCATGATTAACCTAGGACTTAGTGGTTGCTGCCATTAACTCCTTATTACCTCAATTGCCACCGCACCAGGGCAATTCGGGATGAGCCGGGTACAGTCCCGGGACTGTGGCATCTAACGGATGCGGCAATTCCGGGTGGCTGCTGGCTGATAGTTAGGCTGCGGGGCTCCCCATAACGTGGCGCTCCCCATCCTGACAATACCAGCCTCCTGCCGTATGGCTTTACCCTGGCTGGTATGAAATTTGGGGGGAACCGCACGTCCTTTTTTTTTTTTTTTAATTATTTAATTTACTGCACGATATAGACCCGCCCACCAGCAGCTGTGATTGATTGCAGTGACACAGCTGTCACTCATCATGGGGGCGTGTCTGACTGCAACCAATCACAGGTGCCGGGGAAAGCAGTGAATACTAGATGGAATAATGAGCAGCTGGCTTTTTCAAAAGAGGAGAAGCTGCCGGAGGTTTGTGACAGCCGTGCAGCGCCGCGCCGGTGATCGGGGATCGGTGAGTATGAGAGAGGGGGGAAGAGAGACCGACAGAGAGAGAGAGAATAGAGACCGAGAGGGAGACAGAGAGACCGACAGACAGAGAGACTGACAGCGACAGACCTCACTCATTTCCAGTGTTTTCTGCAACATGCGATAAATGTATTTAGAAAAACACATGTCACTAGGATGGTGTATGTGCCGTCCGTGTGACATCCGTTTTTTTTTCACGCGCCCATAGACTTGTATTGGAGTGACTCGCACGTGAAACTCACCCAAACGCAGCATGCTGCGATTTTTTTTTTTTTTTTTTTTTTTTTTTTTTTTTTTCCCTCAGTCCGATTTGGACTGAAAAAAAAATAGCAGATCGGAGCTGCATCATTGATTAACATTAGTCTGAGTGCAATGCGAGATTTACTCGCATTGCACTCGTGCGAGTTAATCGCAAGTGACTCCAGCCTAAGGAATAAGTTAACTGAGAATCTGTCAGCGAGCACATTCTGACTGTTGTGATTTTAACTGATGTTTTCTGAACTCTCCACTGATTTCTGACCTCATCGAAGCACAGCTCAACTCCGATGTGGTCAATTGTCATAAATTAACACAAAAGGAGCTCAGGAAGAAGTTACAAACTCACTGACTGATCTCAGGTATCTCATTCTGCAGCCATCAATATGCAAAAACACAAATGGACTATAAGGCCTCATTCACTCATCAGTATTTGCCAAAACCCAGAGCATCTCCAAAACACAGAACAGGCGTTGATCTTTCTATTATAGTTTTTCCTCTGTAAGTTCCACTCCAGACTTTGGAAAACAAGCAGTGATGTAACAATACCTCCGTGTGAACAGTGCAACATTTTTAATGAAACTTAAAGGGAATCTGTCAGCAGGTTTTTGCATGATGTAAGCAAAGAGATCCTGATTCCAACGATGTATCACTTAGATTACTGGGTGCAGCTGTTCTGATCCAATTAGAATTTTTAGATTTAGCAATGTAGCAGAGCTGAGAGAGCTGCCCCCGCCCACACCAGGCTCCCTATAGAGATTGTTCAATGACTGTGAGTTGTTAATCAGAGGAAGGAGTGTGCCGGACTACTGTGTGTGACATTGTAGTCCATGCAATGATAAGGCTCCTGCTGCTTAAACACACATAACAAATAGCAGATTGGACTGTGACAAGACAGGCATCCCTGAATTATCTGTGTTAACCCTGCAGTATTCTGTCTTCAGCTTACATAGCAAAAACCTGCTGACCGATTGCCTTTCATTGCAAAACTGATTGCCCAAAATATATACATTTATGAAGACAAATAAGTTGCCCATGTGCTTTTTTTATTGTGCTTGGGAACATATGAGGGAATATCACCCATATTGTATATGATATCCCCATCACTGTAAACTGTACCATTATTAGCAGTTACATATTGTGCATATAAAAGCAGCCGGCTGCCACCCGCATGTCCTACACCTCGCTGATCTCTAATGCCTAATACCCTGAGTAAGCCCCCCCCCCCGCAGACGCAGCAGTGTGGGGTGCACATTACAGTTCCCGAGAAACTTTTTTTCTTAGGCTACTTTCACACTTGCGTTGGACGGCTTCCGTTGCATTGCGTTGTGTGACAGATGCAACGGATGCTACGGATCGTACAAAACAACGGAAAGCTTTTATTTATTTTTTTTCTTCTTTACAGGTTTACCGGCAGCAGACTATTGTGAACGATCAGCTGATCACCCGGCGGCCGGGCGCTCAGCTGATCGCTCTCAGATGCCGGCGGCCGGGCGCTCAACTGATCGCTCTCAGATGCCGGCGGCCGGGCGCTCAACTGATCGCTCTCAGATGCCGGCGGCCGGGCGCTCAGCTGATCGCTCTCAGATGCCGGCGGCCGGGCGCTCAGCTGATCGCTCTCAGATGCCGGCGGCCGGGCGCTCAGCTGAGCGCTCTCAGATGTCGGGCGCTCAGCTGAACGTTCGGCCACCGAGAAACAAAATAAAGTTTCTGTGATTTTAAAAAAAAGAGCATGAGCAGTGAAAAATAAAGCTTTCCGTCGCTCAAAAGAACGTTACATGCAGCGTTCCTTCCGCCCGACGTCCAGCGGATGCAACGCTGACACTTGCGTTACAGTGCGTCGTCCATTCAAGTCTATGGAGAATAGCGCAGTGCATTAACGGACTGTGCTATTCTCCATAGTGACGGACTGCGCTGAACGCAAGTGTGAAAGTACCCTTAATGACACGTGATGCTCGCTTTGTTATAACAGACGTCCCACAAGAGCAATCTGTGCTGGACCTCTCCTGTATGAAATGGGGCCCCACTGATATCCTTTAAACTGAAGCAAGAATGTGAAAATTAATGTGTGACGCCCCTGAAGCTTCAGGCACCACAGGGTATTACACCTTCTTTAAGGGGTAATATCCATCCCGGGTTAGGAGGGGGTTAACTGCCGGTGGCTTCACAAAACACACACATACAACAGCAAGGTGCCTTCCCGCAGAGGGGGTGGACTAGGGCAGACAGGGAGGTTAGCCATCATGAAGCATGGGACTTCCCCAGTCGCTAGGACAACCACTGGGGGTGGGCACCACATGGGTTAGAAGTAGGCGCAACCATCTCACTAGGGCAGCCTTTCCCGGGAACAGCTTGGGATAACATCCAGCACTGACAACAGGGGTTGAGGGTTTCTCTTCCTTCGTGGGCCCGTGGTTTGGAGCAGGAGGCTCGGCCCGGGTTTCGGATAGCAACCGAGGGACACTTCACTAAAAAGACTTCCACGGGCACCTGTGGTGACCGCCAACTATCCTGGATCAGCTGGAGCCCATTGTGGCAGAAACCGGTACTCTGGGGCAGCGCCTGAACTACCTGTGAGTAAAAGACCTGGAACCGCAGCCCCTGCCTCTGCCTCTCATTTGCCGTCGCCGTCACCCAGCACTGCGGCGCCAACGGGGACTACCACCACCCCTGTCTGTCCTCCGTCATCATCCCCAGGGTAACTCTGTTCCTCCTGTGGGGAGCGACACCATCCCGGCTGCGACCTTCACCATCAGCCTCGGAGAGCAGCACCCGCAGAGGCGGCCCATCTCTGGCCGCGGACCACAGGTGGCGTCACGATCTAAAAAGACTTTCCTCACCGTCACTACTACCATCCTCCATGCTTCCTCCCGTCTACCGCCTTCCCTCCCTCATGTACGCCTCAGGGTCACGAACCCGGGCCAGGCCAGCCTGTGATGACGCAGAGCATCTCGTACCCCCGGCTTAGGGACGAGTCGGGTAAAAACCCCTCAATGCCAGGGTGTTACATATGCATCGTATTGGTAGTGTGAGAACCAAGACCACTGCGTGAGTCTCGTATCGTATCACCCGGCACAGCCGCACACTCTCCGGACAGGAGTATCTCCGCTGCATAGAGATACATGCAACCGACCTGCTCCTGTCAGGAGAGTGTGCGGCCATGTTGGGTGTTGCGATGTGGGATACACACCAGCCTAAGGGTATGTGCAAACGATCAGGAAACAGTGAGTCCTGGACGCAGTGTCTTCTCCTGCGGGGCCGTCCGTATCCTTCACAGGAGACCGTAGCTGTCCCCGCCCATGATTAGGGTTCGGGCCACGGTGGCCTTTAGCTTTATTCTCCCCATGCGGAGAAAACGCGTCTCCGCAGCATAAATTGACATGCTACGGCTCAGAAAGCCGTGCCACAGGTCAGTTTATGCTGTGGAAAAAAAGCACAGTCAGTGGGAGGAGATTTCTATAAATTCATCCACTGCGCTTGTACTTTACAACGTCGCATTTTGGATGCAGTGAGAAAACGCTGCATCCAAACTTGTGCAAACCCTGATTGTGTGCACGGGCTCTTAGGAGTCATCAAGTGTTGTGCGTGGAGGAAGTAGATAGCTATCAACAGTGTTGTAAGTAAAAGCTCATGGGCCCCTGTGCAAAAGCCCCTACAGGGCCCTCAAATACTGCAAGTCTTTAGTAGCATTGGTCCTCTCATATAGGCCAAATGGACTATTTGGGCCCCCTAGGCTCCAGGGCCCGGGTGAGATTGCAACCGCTTCACTTGTAGTAGTCCTGCACCCGCCTATCAATGGTAGAGCGCTCCCATCCTGAGATTCCACAGGAGGCTTCTATGGCTCCATGTTCTCATGATTGGCGGAATGGCTTCCACTGTCCCATTATTACGGGCCTCTTGTAGGTAATTATTCATCTATTCCAGAGTGCTGAATACCTGGTATGTATCACCGCGTCATATCGGAGCCTGGCACTCCTGCTTCTGTACTTTGGGATCTGCCCTGCCGATATAATGTGTACCTAGTATGAGTCATAGGTTAAAAATCCACAGAGGAGAAATGGCGGAACTTAATTTCTCAAGATTTGCAGCCATTTTTCAGGGCTGAGCTGTCCTATACATCAGCGCAGTCATTTTATATGTTCCAGTGATGTCACTGATGACATCATAGACGTCATTGACGTTCAAATTAAACCTGCGGGCACTGTCTATACATGTAGTGGTGCAGCTGACGAATCTGTGTCAGGGTTTTGTTGCCAAACTTTTTTTTTTTTTTTTTTAATAAGCACCTTTTTGACAATTGTGTACTGGAGTTATGTCCTTAGCAGCCAGTCTCTTAATAAAATGGGGTGCACAATAGATAATAAATTGGCTAATGTTTCCATGTGGGTCGGAGGCAGCCTGCATATACCGTCTGTGGGTCGGAGGCAGCCTGCATATACCGTCTGTGGGTCAGAGGCAGCCTGCATAAACAGTCTGTGGGTCGGAGGCAGCCTGCATATACCGTCTGTGGGTCGGAGGCAGCCTGCATATACCGTCTGTGGGTCGGAGGCAGCCTGCATATACCGTCTGTGGGTCGGAGGCAGCCTGCATATACCGTCTGTGGGTCGGAGGCAGCCTGCATATACCGTCTGTGGGTCGGAGGCAGCCTGCATATACCGTCTGTGGGTCGGAGGCAGCCTGCATATACCGTCTGTGGGTCGGAGGCAGCCTGCATATACCGTCTGTGGGTCGGAGGCAGCCTGCATATACCGTCTGTGGGTCAAACAGAACTGAAGACCGGACATAAAATATTAGGGATTTGCTTTTTTGGGAATATTGCCCTGTGTTTTTATAGGTTTACATAGTGTAGGTGAAATATTTTGGAATAAAACATTATATTGGAAGAGAATCAGTTACAATTAGAGGCGGAAGGGGTAATACCATAACACAAGGTGACAGTGTTCCTATGTGTTTACTCAAAATACTCTGTGCTGCTGTTTACACAACAGCCCACCCCTCCTCTGTGCATTTCAGGACACAGACAAAATCACATGTTGGAAATTGAGAAATGACAATGGGGACGTCCTCTGACCAGAGCTGACAATTGGGGACATCAGTCTTTGTGTCAGGGATTGTGTTGCACCTTGTCCTGATAATAAGGGATAATTGCTGTCCAGGCGATGGCTGCTCCTCTCCACTTTATCAGTGTCCTGGAGCCCGGATTTATCAGTGGTTATAGGGAGTGACGGGGTCACAAAGAGAATTACTGCCATCATAAAACCGAGATATATACAAGATTTCAATATAAATTTACTATGTGTGTAGATAATCTAATAATACCATCATGTAGAAAGAAGGAGCCTCTGTGTAGTTTTCTAGAATCTGTCCTTTAAGCAAAAGAAACCGTAAGTGAAATTCTAAAAACTCCACTATGATCCTACAGATCCCTCTCACCACCTGATGTCTTCTGTAGGGCTGATATTAGGACAGATCATTATTTAAAGGGAACCAGTCATGTTGTTTTCAATATTAAACCACCCCATTGTGTTCTGAATGATGCAATGTGCATCACTAACATGGTTTTAAAAAACTAATAAATCCATGTGTCACGAGGTCCTTCTCCGATATCACACAATCAACAGAGCGAGAGATGAGTGAACAATCCAAAGAACATTTATTCCAAGCAAATCAGAAGGTTCATAAAATAATCCACCACACAGAGGGTAAAATAGTCCAGTAATGGGATAAATGTCCCGGGCATGAGTCGCAATCCTCCAGCATTCCTTTTCTAGGGAAATTGGGTTTTCTCAAGGTCTCTCTGGGGTGCGGGCTGCAGCCTCAGCTTCTCCCACAGAGGATAAATCTTACTCCTTCTTTCTTGTCCTTCTCAGCCTGAATGAATCATCCCCCAGGTAAGCAGACAGGTTGGGTGGATTCCAGGCCCCCCCCCTCTCCGAGAAGTAGGGACATAAGCACTATAGGGGGTGATTAACCTGTAGACAGGACAATGTACACACAAGGCAACACTCTCAACATCTGTACATATACAACCCACCATATCCCACCATTATACCATGTATTTATCTAAAAAAAAGACTTGATATGCTTAGGTGAATGCATTAAGTACCTTAGATTTCAGTCATAGTTGCAGAGCTTTTGCTGGGATCAGTCACCTGCCTGAACTTGAGTGACAGTGACTGATCCCAGCAAGAGTTCCGCCTCGATTACTGAAACCTAAGGTATTTATTGCATTCATTAAAGCATATAAAGTTGTTTTTTTTTTTTTTTAAGATAAATACTTGGATTTTTTTTTTGTTTTTAAACCATTTAGTGATGCACATTGCATCATTTAAAACACGTTGGGAGCTATTTAATATATATATTATATTAATCATCTGTGTCCTCAATGAGCCTTTACGTTACCGACTGAGATTCATGCATAGATCCAACAATGAGGATGATGATTGGCAGCAGCAGGGGTTAATGAATTAGAGGATGGTGACCATTCAGAGTAGTATATGACCTACTGGGTCCACAAAAATGGGAGCTGCTCGTACCAGAAACTTTTTTTTTTTTTTTTCTCTTACCAAGTGCTTATTCAGACCATATTCTCATAGGAGATCAATTTGAGGTCTTCTCGGACAGCACTCATACCTGTGATAGTCTATGGGGCTATCCTCATGGTTGTGATTTATTGTGGACCAAGTGGTCCTCGGAAAATAGATTTTTATCTGAGCATTGGATCAAAACCAGCAATGCAAGTCAATGGGTCCATGAAAAAAATGGCTAGAGTTCTGCCCAATTTTCAAGGACTGTCAGAAAGTAGAAGGTGGAGAGAAATCAGACGTCTGTATGAGCCCTAAGGCCACTTCCAGACTTTTCATCAAGTTTCATCCATGTTCTGGAAAAGGAAACAAATGTTCATCTGACCTGATCAAAAATGGCTTTGAACTCCTAAGATGTGCATGTACACTAAATCCCAGTTGATGGAATTTAGAGTCCGTGCATAATGGACTATATGGAAAATTGCTAATCTTGTCCAGCACTCAATCTCCCAATTTTTCAAGTTTAAAAAGAGCTTTATTTATTCATTAAAAAGATACACAAGTTTAAAAACAGAACATCCTGCAAAAAAAGACCTACACGTTTCGAACCTAGAAATATGTATGGTTCTTAGCCAAGAACTAAGCAATCACCAAGAATCTTACATATTTGTAGGTTTGAAACATGTAGAATTTTATTTTTACAGGATGTCCTGTTTTTAAACTTGTGTTTTTTTTTTTTTTTTTGTTTTTGTTTTTTTTTTTTTTTTTTTGTATCTAAAGCTCTTTCTTTACTTGCAAAAATTGGGAGATTGCGTGATGTATAAGATTCCGGTTGTCTCCTTGTGCATATTCTGCAGCGGAACCTGAGATTTGTTGTTCTGTTTAGTTTAGGACATGTGCACCCAACGTCTTCAGACGCTGATGTACCCGCCGAGCTTTTGAAGCAGAAGATACTTCAAACACTGGCACTATGATCCTGAAGCTGCTTCTGTGGCGTCTTTCTGCTTTTGATGCCACTTCGCTATTTTGATTTTTAAAACTGTATTTACAAAATAGAGATCCAACTGAATAATGGTCAGGACTAGTGTTGAGCGGACCCGAACTGTGAAAGTCCGGATCCAAGCGGTTTCACCGTCCGATCCGAGTCCGACCTGGACCCGGGAATCCGGCTGCACGATCTGTTTTTTTTTTTCTTTTTTTTCTCTTTCTCTTTTTTTCTCGCGCTCTCTTTCGCGCTCTCTTTCGCGCTCTCTTTCGCGCTCTCTTTCGCGCTCTCTTTCGCGCTCTCTTTCGCGCTCTCTTTCGCGCTCTCTTTCGCGCTCTCTTTCGCGCTCTCTTTCGCGCTCTCTTTCGCGCTCTCTTTCGCGCTCTCTTTCGCGCTCTCTTTCGCGCTCTCTTTCGCGCTCTCTTTCGCGCTCTCTTTCGCGCTCTCTTTCGCGCTCTCTTTCGCGCTCTCTTTCGCGCTCTCTTTCGCGCTCTCTTTCGCGCTCTCTTTCGCGCTCTCTTTCGCGCTCTCTTTCGCGCTCTCTTTCGCGCTCTCTTTCGCGCTCTCTTTCGCGCTCTCTTTCGCGCTCTCTTTCGCGCTCTCTTTCGCGCTCTCTTTCGCGCTCTCTTTCGCGCTCTCTTTCGCGCTCTCTTTCGCGCTCTCTTTCGCGCTCTCTTTCGCGCTCTCTTTCGCGCTCTCTTTCGCGCTCTCTTTCGCGCTCTCTTTCGCGCTCTCTTTCGCGCTCTCTTTCGCGCTCTCTTTCGCGCTCTCTTTCGCGCTCTCTTTCGCGCTCTCTTTCGCGCTCTCTTTCGCGCTCTCTTTCGCGCTCTCTTTCTCTTGGATCCGGACTTCTTTGACAACCCGCGGCGGACCCGGATTATTGGCAGTCCGCTCAACTCTAGTAAGGACACTTCTTTCAGCTGCTTCACGGCTTTCAAAGCCTGAAATTGTTTTTTAAAAAAAAAAAAAAAAGCTCAAAATACGGAACATAAGTCATTTTGATATTGGTGTGTGTGTGTGTGTGTATGTATATGTGTGTGTGTGTGTATGTATATGTGTGTGTGTGTATATATATATATATATATATATATATATATATATATATATATATATATATATATATATATATATATATATATATATATATATATATATATATATATATATATATATATATATATATATATATATTTTTTTTTATTTTTTTTTAGCAAAGTCAATGAGAATTCTGAAATCTTGTGCACGCGTTGCTTATGTTTTTCCTTGCAGATTTGGTGCAGAAAATAATAATATGCAGCATGTCAATTCTTGGTGTGTTTTTCAACCCTTCCTCCCCATGATTATAAAAAATAAATATAATAAACCGCATGGTAAAAAAACGCACCTTTGGTGCATTTTTCTACCAGAAGATGCAGATTTCTTGCAAAAAAATTCTGCACCAAATGATCAGCCTTATGTGGATTCATTACATGGCGCATGTGAAAAAAATCTTTGGCCTAATTAAAGGGAACCTGTCACCAGATTTGTCCACTATAAGCTGCGGCCACCACCAGTGGACCCTTATATACAGCGTTCTAGAATACTGCATATAAGAGCCCAGGCCGCTGTGGATAACCTAAAAAAACAGCTTTTATAATACTCACCTAAGGGGGTGGTCCAATCCGATGGGTGTCGTTGCTCTCCAGTCCGGCGCCTCCTCTCTGGGGTGATCTCTGTCCTCCTTCTTTGCAGCCTAGTGTGGATGATGCGTCCTAGGTCATCCACACAAAGGCCACCATTTCGGTCCTGCGCAGGCACTCTTTGGCAAATCAAAGTATTGTATTGTAGTGCACATGCGCGGGCGGTCTTTGACCTTTCCTCGCGCCTGCGCATAACAGTAGTTTGATCTGCCCTCTGCTAGGCAGATCAAAGGGCGCCTGAGCAGGACCACAATGGCGGCCTCTGTGTGGATGACGTAGGAAGGGTCATCCACACTGGGCTGTGAAGGAGGATGGTGATTGCCACAGAGAGAGAAGCGACATCCATTGGACCGGACCGCCCCGTAGGAGAGTATTTTATAAAGGTGTTTTGTTATGTTATACAGCGGCCTGGGCTCTTATATACAGTATTCTGGAACGCTGTATATAAGAGCTCACTGGTGGTGGCCACAGCTTATAGTCGCCAAATCTGGTGACATGTTCCCTTTTAAACCTGACAACTTTTGGTCAATTGTGCCATCTGAGAAGAGAACCTCTAAGATTTATTTATTTGTCCATGTTAGTATTCATTCTATATAAACATATCTGGAAATGATCAGCTGCTTCTTTGGGGAAATCTGGCTGCAAGTGTTTAATTTCCCTGTAGCGCCCCCACAGGGCAAATGAAGCATTACATGGGCCTATTGAAGAGGCAATAAGATGTCGATAGTCTTCATATACACAGGGTCCTGAAAAGTAAGAGCTGCTTTTTTTTTCTTTTCTTTTAGTGGATGATGATCCCAAATACCGCACCCTATCACATCAGGATACCATAAAAATGGGCTTGAAAAGGGATTTTCTGAAATGGATAATTTCATGTTGAACTGCTGGATGTGATTAAAACAAAAGAGGGAAAATTTGTTTTGAGCCTAGTTCCTCGTTTCGCCACATGGCACCAGCGTGGTAATGTCACATGTCCCTGTTTCGCCCGTCCGTGGGATTTCACCGGCACTCCATGGTTTTGCTATGTCTCGGCCTTTGATGTTACACATCCTTCCCCCGCCGATTCCTCACTTTACAACTGAAACTTAATTTCTCCTTTCTGTTCCTTGAAACTTCCCATGAAACTGTCTGTATATTATGAACAGAAATAACAATGGCATTTTAAAATATGGCTGTTGCATTTCTCTTATGTCTGAATCCAAAACCTAAAAAATGTGTCTTTTATGAGGAAGTTCAAGTTCAGAATATGTGGATTTCTGAGAAATGCTAAAGCTTTCTTAATATTTTCGTGTATGTTATATATAATTTTTATTATTTTTTATTTATTAATTATATTTATATATAATTTTTTATTATATCATTTTTTATTATATTTATATATAATTTGTAATTTTATTTATATATAATTTTTTATTATATTATCATTTTTATTTTTATTATATATATAAACATTTTTTTTTTTAAATTTTTGCATTGTTTTGAGTATAAAATACTCTTTTCTGCATTTACAGGATTATATTTAAAGGGATTTTCCATTGCTATGACTTATTGATGACCCATCCTTATGATGGGTCATCAATATCAGAGCCTTGGGAGTCCAATCCACGCAAATTAGTTGCGTTCAAATAGGTACAAAAATAGATACTGAGGTGCAGTACCTGGGAGTGGCCACTACACAATGTGCGGCGCTGTAGTGTTCTGCTATTACATTGGGCTGCCACAGGAGGGAGCTAGTAACAGCTGATTGCTAGCGGTGGCGGGTTTCATATTTCCAGCCAATCTTATTTTGTTGACCTCACTATCATAGTAGTAGAAACTCCGGTAGGGTGCCATAGACTTTCATGAGCATTGGCAATGTTCACGCCATTGATGATTGGGGTTGGTTGGAGTTTTTAATAGGCACACACCTCTTCATGAATCAGAGACGTCTTAAAATTGATGTCTTCACCAATCTTACTCCAGTCCAAAATTAGTTGAACAGATGCTGCATCCCACCCCCACCTCGCCCAGGCTCCGGTCATGTTAGCAGATCTGGCTGTAACTAGTATGAATGCCAAAACAACCGTAGGTTGGTTTTCAACAGGTTTCTGGCGTATACACTTCCATGAATCAGGACTGCAGTGAGTAATGCATAGACACTGTAAACTTAAGGCCGCTTTACACGCAATGACATTGCTAACGAGATATCGTTGGGGTCACGGAATTCGTGACGCACATCCGGCCTCGTTAGCGACGTCGTTGCGTGTGACACCTACGAGCGACCGCTAACGATCCGAAATACTCACCAAATCGTTGATCGTTGACACGTCGTTCATTTCCCAAATATCGTTGCTGTTGCAGGACGCAGGTTGTTCGTTGTTCCTGAGGCAGCACACATCGCTATGTGTGACACCCCAGGAACAAGGAACCACACCGTACCTGCGTCCTCCGGCAACGAGGTGGGCGTGTTGTTAATGCGGCTGCTCTCCACCCCTCCGCTTCTATTGGCGGGCCCCTGTGTGACGTCACTGTGACGCCGCACGAACCTTCCCCTTAAAAAAGAGGTTGTTCGCCGCCCACAGCGATATCGCTAGGAAGGTAAATATGTGTGACGTGTCCTAGCGATTTTGTCCGCCACGGCAGCGATTTGCCCGTAACGCACAAACGACGGGGGCGGGTGCGATTGCTAGCGGGTCGCAGCGTGTAAAGCGCCCTTTTAGACTGGACAGTCAGACAAAGTATCGAACTGTAATTTTCAGACTGCACCATCCATTGCATTTGTTAATTTTTTAATTTTATTTATTTTTTTTTTTTTTACTCCAGCCTCCTATGGCAATGAGTAGAGCGGAACGCGTCATCAGTTACTCCTCCTTCTCCTCGAAACTACCATTTGACGGAGTGAAGCGTGCATGTTCATGAGTAGATTGGTAGAAGCTAAACAACTTTCTGCTGCTTATTATTGTGCAGCTTAAAGGGTATTTCCCACTAATAAAGGGGGTGCCCAGTTTGAGTAATGTTTGTGTTTTTTTTTTTTTAAAAGGTACTGTCCCTTGGCAATGAGCTGACCACACAGTGTCCTACTTGTGAAACTTCTTGTGGTAACTTGTAACTAGAGATGAGCGAACTGGTCGCGGTTCGGCTCGAGGTCGGTTCGCCGAACGGGGGTCCCGTTCGAGTTCGGTTCGACGAACCGAACTAGAACCAATAGGCTATAATGGGAGGCAATCACAAACACATAAAAATGCATGATAAATGTACACAAACAGTTAATAAACATTGCCATAACACTTACCGGTCCCCGCGATCCCTCCTGCACTCTGTCTCCTGCCGCTATTCCATCCGATGATCGCTGAATCCTCCCGTGACCGGCACTGCCAGCAGAGATGCAGGACCTATTGTGACGTCAAAATAGCCATGTGACCAGTCACGTGGCTATTATCTCATTGGCTACAGACTGGTCACATGACTGACGCGTCATGTAGGACCTGCGAGTGCATCTCTCCGGTACACGGTGCACATATGTGTATCGCCGTGTACCGGCGACATGCTCTAGCACACGGTCGACTCCCCGTTCCGTTAGGGACCGGCTGATACAGCCGGTCATTAACGGAGATCACCGTTGCCATAGCAACGCAGTTAGCGGTGACGTCACCGCTAACCGCGGCTCCGAGAGCACCGTTGCTATGGTAACGCGTCTGTCAGCGTTACCGCTGTTACCGCTGACAGCCAGCACTGATCACTCACGGAGTGAAGGCTGCACGCTGCTTCCCGATTGTAGTGAGGATTGTAGTGAGGATGAGGTTCCCCAGCCCCAAGTGATGGGCTGGTGCACCTCATCCTCACTACAATCGTCACTACTACTACTACACTAGAAAGAAAAAAGACAGAAGAGCAGGATCGTGGAGGGCTGACAGGGGGTAATAAAGATGGAGTCTCTAATGTGTCTGTGTATTTATTTCTATTAAAGTATTTTTTCTCTGTGTGATGTCTTTTTTTTAACCCTTTATTGGAGATTCTTAATGGCCGGGTCAAACGTGCCTGACATTAAGAATCTCTGGCTTAATACTGGCTAGTAAAACAAAGCCAGTATTAACTCATGATTACCCAACAAGCCACCCGGCTCCAGGGCTGTTGGAAGAGTTGGATACAGCGCCAGATGATGGCGCTTCTATGAGAGCGCCATTTTCTGTGACGGCTGCGGACTGAAATCTGCAGCAGAGGCGCCCAGAAACCTCGGGCTAACCTGTGCTGCGGATTGCAATCCCCAGCTGCCTAGTTGTACCCGGCTGGACACAAAAATTGGGCGAAGCCCACGTCATTTGTTTTTTAATTATTTCATGAAATAAGTGAAATAATTAAAAAAAAAAACGGGCTTCCCTATATTTTTGGTTCCCAGCCGGGTACAAATAGGCAACTGGGGGTTGGAGTCAGCCCGTGGCTGCCTGCTGTACCTGGCTAGCATACAAAAATATGGCGAAGCCCACGTCATTTTTTTGGTGGGCAAAAAAATTCTGCATACAGTCCTGGAGGGAGTATGCTGAGCCTTGTAGTTCTGCAGCTGCTGTCTGCTCTTCTCCATACAGACAGACAGCAGCTGCAGAACTACATGGCTCAGCATACTCCATCCAGGACTGTATGCAGAAGTTTTTTGCCCCCTGAAAAAATTATGTGGGCTTCGCCATATTTTTGTATTCTAGCCAGGTACAGCAGGCAGGTACGGCTGCCCCCAACCCCCAGTTGCCTATTTGTACCCGGCTGGGAACCAAAAATAAAGGGAAGCCCTTTTTTTATTATTTCATAAATTTCATGAAATAATTAGAAAACAAATGACGTAGGCTTCGCCCCATTTTTGTGTCCAGCCAGGTACAACTAGGCAGCTGGGGATTGGAATCCGCAGCACAGGTTGGCCTGAGCTTTCTGGGCCCCACTGATGCGAATTGCAGTCTGCAGCTGCCTCAGAAAATGGCATTTTCATAGAAGCGCCATCTTCTGGCGCTGTATCCAACTCTTCCAGCACCTGCCTGCTATACCTGGCTAGCATACAAAAATATGGCGAAGCTCACGTCCTTTTTTTGTAGTTTTTTGGCAAAAAAATAAAAAATGCTTCCCTGGATTTTCCATTGCCAGTGAAGGTAACACCAAGCAGTGGGGGTTAGCAGCCAGTAGCTGCTTGGATTACCCTTAGCTAGCAATACAAAAAATGCAGCGGGAGCCCATATATAATTTTTTTTAATTATTTATTTAAATAACTAAAAATAAAATGGGCTTCCCTGTATTTTGATTGCTGGACATCACAGTGCTGTAAAAATAAATCTTTAAAAAAATGACGTAGCGCTCCGCGGTATTTTTGATTCTCAGCGCAGATAAAGCAGACAGCTATGGGTTGCCACCCCATCTGCCTGCCGTTACCTTGGTTGGCAATCAAAATACAGGGAAGCCCATTAATTTTTTCTATTTTAAAAAATAGTTAAAAAAAAAAAATGACGTTGGGTCCCCCCATTTTTGATAGCCAGCTAGGGTAAAGCAGACGGCTGTAGCCTGAAAACCACAGCTGGCAGCTTTACCGTGGTTGGGGATCCAATGTGGAGGTCCCCTCATGCTCTTTTTTATAATTATTTTATAAATATTAATAATTACACAATAAAAGTAGGGTCCCCCCCAAATTGGATCACCAGCCAAGGTAAAGCGGACAGCTGTGGTCTGGTATTCTCAGGGTGGGAAGGTCCATAGTTATTGGGCCTTCACAGCCTAACAATAGCAGGCCGCAGGCACCCCAGACGTGGCGCATCCACTAGATGCGCCAATCCTGGCGCTTCACCCCAGCTCATCCCGTGCCCTGGTGCAGTGGCAAACGGGGTAATAAATCGGGTTGATACTAGCTGTAAAGTCACCTGAGATCAAGCCCAGCAGTTTGTGATGTCATGGCGTCTATTAGATACCCAACATCATAAACTGTCAGTACTAACAAAAAAAAAAAAAATCGACAAAAGAAATTTATTTGAAAAAACAGTCCCCAAAACATTTCCTCTTTCACCAATTTATTGTAAGAAAAAAAATAAAGGGGTCCCACGACGACTCTGGACCGTCTAGAATATGGGGGGGAGACACTCAGGGAACGTATCCCCCATTTTCTAGGAGTGCGGACCCTTCATGTGAGGAGTGTGGGTGCAATGAATCTGCACTCACTCTCCCCGGGTCCACAGCAGCAGAGTCCATGTCGTAATGGTTGCTACCAAAGCTGCAATGCCCTGCTCATGAGGTAAGGGCATGCCTAATCAGGAGAACTACTGTAGAGGAAGCTCTGCTCACTGGTATATAGGTGCTCAGAGGTAATAATAGATAAAATTAGTGAGTAACCTCGGCACTCTAAATCTCCCAGACTAAGTCAGTAAGTCACAACGGATAGTAATGCAAAATCACTCTTTATTGGTCCGTATTAAGAAAAAAAAAATTTTCATAAGCATATATGTTTTTGTCCAAAACAAGTTACAAATGACGTTTCGGCCTGAGCCTTCGTCAGATTGGACTTATCTGCATGTAATCATGAAAAATGACAATAATCAGTATCACATAAGAGTGAGAGAACAATAACATAAACTCGAACAATGTAGAGGTACAATTGGGATGCAGCAAAAAAATTGCAACACAGCAAGAAATGAAACACATGATACAAATGTCATAATACAGTACAAGGACAATATAGTAATGACAAATATGGGGTCAGAGTAGACTTAGACAGCTCTGGTACGAAAGAGATGTCAATCATAAAGTAACATGTGCAGTAGGTGTAGAGCTAAAGTATGCATGGCAGAGCTAATGGGTAGACCGACCATAGAAAAAGTGGAGGAAAAAGTGGAGGAAAAAGTGGAGGAAAAAGTGGAGGAAAAAGTGGAGCACCCTTTGGTGCATTTCATGTGGCACTAAGGGGTGCTTAGCTTTGTATTTAGCCAAAAAAATGAAAAAAAAAATGACGTAGGGTTCCCCCTAGTTTTGTAGCCAGCTAGGGTAAAGCAGACTGCTGCAGCCTGCAGACCACAGCTGGAAACCTCAACTTGGCTGGTAATCCAAAACTGAGGGCACCCCACGCTGTTATTTTAAATTAAATAAATAATTTAAAAAAAAAACACGTAGGGGTCCCCCCAAAATTGGATCACCAGCCAAGCTAAAGCAGACAGCTGGGGCCTGATATTCTCAGACTAGGGAGGTCCATGGGTATTGGACTCTCCCCAGCCTAAAAATAGCAGGCCGCAGCCGCCCCAGAAGTGGCGCATCCATTAGATGCGCCAATCCTGGTGCTTCGCCCCAGCTCATCCCGCGCCCTGGTGCGGTGGCAAACGGGGTAATATATGGGGTTAATACCAGATGTGTAATGTCACCTGGCATCAAGCCCTGGGGTTGGTGAGGTCAGGCGTCTATCAGATACCCGACATCACCAACCCAGTCAGTAATAAAAAAAAATAGACGACAAACACATTTTTATTTGAAAAAACACTCCCCAAAACATTCTCTCTTTAACCAATTTATTAGAATGAAAAACAAATCCAGGTCTGGTGTAATCCAAGGGGTTGCCATGACGATCCACACTGTCCCAGTCAATGAAGAGCAGGATGTTCCCCATTGGCTGGGAGAGCAGTGCAGTGACCTGAGCTAACATCAATGGGTCAGCCCAGGTCACTGCAGGGGATGACAAGTGCTGCTGTCAGCGAGGTACATTACCTGCGCTGATCTCCAGCACACTGACAGCCCCTGTCACTGAGTTCAATGACCGGAGCCTTCACACCAAGTATCGCGAGAGGCCCGTGACGTCACCACTAGTCAGTCTCGGGTCGGAAGCGAGAGAAGGTGATGTGACAAGCGGCGGCCATGGAGGACAGTGACAGCACTGAGGTCGGGATGGCGGGACTTCATCACCGCAGGTAAGCCGAGCAGGACCGTGTGTGTGTGTGTGTGTGTGTGTGTGTGTGTGTGTGTGTGTACGTGTGTACATGCCGCGGGCAGGAGGGGGCGGAGCAAGCTGAGCGGGGAAGTGTGGGCTTCCTGCACGTAACTAGGATAAACATCGGGTTACTAACCAAAGTGCTTTGCTTGGATACTCGATGTTTATCTTGGTTACCAGCTTCTGGCAGGCTGCCAGCGATGGCTCCTGCACACTGTAGCTGTAAAAAGCCCTGCTTTTTGCTGCTAGAACCGTTCTCGAACGTATCTAGAACTATCGAGCTTTTGCAAAAAGCTCGAGTTCTAGTTCGATCTCGAACAGCCCCCAAAATCACTCGAGCCTAGAACTGGAGAACCTCGAACCTCGAACCGCGCTCAACTCTACTTGTAACCTGTAGGGGAATCCGGCGGCAATGTTTAGTTCACCTTCAGTAGCAGCACAGGAATAATGAAGGATTACACAGTCCTCTCCTAACCACAGACGGGTGAATCTACAAAATACCTATAAACAAACAAGCAACTTTGCGGTATACTTATTATTAAAAATCCTTTTCTCAAAAACTGACGGATTTTAAATTTTATTTTTTTTTCTGCTTGTTACCGAAGTTACCGGCCACCAAAGATGGCCAAGACCATGCCTGTGATAACTTTGTAAGCACAGTCTTGAGCAGATAACTTGATCCGGCCGGCTTCACTCCTCAAAGGTTGCAGAAGAAAAGCTGTCACACATTTCAGGCCAGCAGCTTAATCATGCTGCCGCTTTGAACTGTCAATCTTTAGGAGCACTGTACCCTCCCTTCCTCCTCGGTGGGCAGGAACCTGGGAGGCAAGGGAGCAGTGCGCTCCTGCAGAAAAATAATGAAAATAACCATTTAAAGTAGAATTTCTAACTGTAATGTATAAAATGGGTTTTGTCACACGGTGTTTGGCTTTAAATTCGTTGAGTGTCATGGCGGTAGCTGACGCTGTTCACACTACAGACTGACACTCCTCACCATGCCTCCTTTGGGGCTTCTAAGTTGCACAGGCAGACTTGGCGTCGACCTGCTGTGTTCTCATTAGTGATCGGGCTTGCAGGAGTTAGTTTCTGCTAGCCTGCTGGTTACCTCTTGGATCACATATTGTCGGAGACCTATCACAGTTACTCGCTGCCTTTTTTTAGATGGAGGAGCCTGTCTTATTATGTCAACTATAGCTTTAGCTACACTGGTCCATGTGCTGTTGTATCCCAGTCCTCTGGTGATAGTTCTCTCGTCGTCTCGTTGTTCCCTCCATGCTCTTATTTGCCTTCTTATCACTTGTTGTCTAATACCTGCGTGTGATCGTGCTGTGCGATCGAGTTTTGATTGCCCCTGTTTGTCCTTTATCTGTGGGTTTTACCACTCCTGTCCTAGCGCTCCCCCGGGGTGAGGCAGAGGGGTTAAGAGCAGGGCAAGGAGGGCGGCCCAGACATTGTCACCATTAGACGTATCTCTGGGATCAGGGACAGCTAGGGCCCCCTAGCCTGAGGGCCAGTTTGGGAGCCCTGGTTATCCCATCACACCCCATGATAGGTTCCTTTTAACCAAATAATTTATATAACATCAATTTCAGGAAATTCTGGGACACCACTACCTAAAATAAAATTGCCATGAAGTTCACCAAATGGTACATCTCCTTTTAGCTCTTCTCCTGGCATAGTGTAAGGTAAGGACCAGCTTAATGCAAACTCTGGATACTTGATGTGATTTACTGTTTCTCAACTGAAACTTGAGGGGAATGATAGAAATGACAAGCTCCCAATGAGCGCCCCTCCATCAAACGCAGTAATAGTAAAACAATGGCAGCTAATATGCAGAAGTCTCTGTACATAGCAGTGACTGGAATGTCTTAGAATGAAGCAATACAAAATCAAATTGAACTCTTATTAAAATAATAGTCTGTTATATTGGTCATGTCGGAACACCAGGTGCTCTGTAAATTCTGCCGGATTCCTGGACCGTTACTTGTTGGCTTGGCCAGTCTCAGTTCTGTTCAGATTGAACTGTCAGGAGACAATAAAGGAGTCTGCACATCTTGAAAGTGCCGTGCTAGATCCTCTCTTGTAGGCTTCTTTCTCGACTATTGGCCATGATGTTGTCTGTCTTCTCTCCAGTTCTGTTCTTGCTTCTTGGCTCCATTCTGTTACCATAGACTCTGTTGTATCTTCTGCCTTCATTGGTGCTTCCCTTCAGAGGTACATATCGACTAGGCCGAGATAACACAGGCACACGTTATGGTCCATATACGAACTTCAATGCCCGGACTGACCGAGGGTTTCCTGATCCAAAGTTACAGCCTCATAGACACATATGAGGCCATAAATTGGGGTAAGGAGACCCATGGTAAATATAGGCATTGTGGTCTGTATATAGACTGCGAAAAAGGCCTGTCTGAACCCAGCCATAGAGCAAGAGGCCTTTCTAAATGCTTTTCTCTGGAACACTTCTGTATCTATAAGGTACCTCCTTCAGCAGGTTACAACTAGAGATGAGCGAACTGATGTAAAGTTTTTGGACCACTCACCAACTTTACAAAAAAAAACAAAAGAACCCCAAGAGTTCGGGTGCTTTACGTATGCTGATCACTCATGCGAGCATCGCTGTGTTCGGATACGCTCGGTGGCTCAGCCCACTGTGAGCTGCTTGCAGTGATTGATCAGCTCATACTGGGAGTAACCACAGCATGATCGAATGTATTGTGCACCAAAAAACAACTCATGGGAACCTTACCTTATCTCTTGGGCCCCCCTCCTTTTACCTCTTGGACGCCCCCCTCCTTTTACCTCTTGGGCGCCCCCCTCCTTTTACCTCTTGGGCGCCCCCCTCCTTTTACCTCTTGGGCGCCCCCCTCCTTTTACCTCTTGGGTGCCCTCGTCCTTTTACCTCTTGGGCCGCTCTCCTCCTTTTACCTCTTGGGCCGCTCTCCTCCTTTTACCTCTTGGGCCGCTTTCCTCCTTTTACCTCTTGGGCCGCTTTCCTCCTTTTACCTCTTGGGCCGCTCTCCTCCTTTTACCTCTTGGGCCGCTCTCCTCCTTTTACCTCTTGGGCCGCTCTCCTCCTTTTACCTCTTGGGCCGCTCTCCTCCTTTTACCTCTTGGGCCGCTCTCCTCCTCCTTTTACCTCTTGGGCCGCTCTCCTCCTCCTTTTACCTCTTGGGCCGCTCTCCTCCTCCTTTTACCTCTTGGGCCGCTCTCCTCCTCCTTTTACCTCTTGGGCCGCTCTCCTCCTCCTTTTACCTCTTGGGCCGCTCTCCTCCTTTTACCTCTTGGGCCGCTCTCCTCCTTTTACCTCTTGGGCCGCTCTCCTCCTTTTACCTCTTGGGCCGCTCTCCTCCTTTTGCCCCAGTGATATGTCCTCCCCTGCAGGGGACCCTAATTTGATACGTTTGGTCACCTAAAGTCTTTAGTCTTCAAATAAGGGAATATTTAGAAGCAGCGTAACTGCTTGCAGAGAACACCAAAAGAATTCTCGTCCCTGTAAATAAAACCCCCTACGTCGGTCTCCATGTAAATACAATAGTATATCTCTCCGTAAGTATCCCGTAGTTTGCTCTTTATGTGTCACTCTAAGGTGGAGAACTTTTTGAGGTTTTCTACTGATGTGATATGTTATTTCTTAAATTTAGATTTGGGGAAGTAGATGGATGAAATGAGCTGTGATTGAGTCACAATAGTTTGGTCGATCCCACACGTAACAGTGCATTGTCTGTCCCGGAGGGCCGGTCTGGGGAAAGACCAGCACATCAAAGGCGGTATCACTGTTCTCCATCTCCGTGACTCACACAGACTTCTGTACGGCGTTGCCCAGTTCAAATTTTTTTTTTTGTTCTATGACCAAAGTGCATTACGTAGGATAGAAAATGTGTGTTAGGTGCAGGGTCTAGTTCAGACTGTTAGTCACGACGTGAGACATGCAGCGCTCATTACGTCAGTGACTCTGCTCTCAAGGTAACATTCGGGATCTTCCAGAAACCACATTTGGGTCAGAATTACCAGGCTTGCCGCCCCAGACCACAGACGCGAAAACAATGCTCCTACGTAATGAGCTGGATCAGACTAATGGCATTCTGGAGGAAACAGAACATTTGTAGGAGAGACGCCCGCAGCTACCGGGACCTAAGAGAGCACAACACCGGGGCTCACAATGGCTTCCTCCCTGGCACCCTGCCCGGCTGCTCTACGACAGATACCAGCTGTTATGGTTTTTTTTTGCCTTGTCCTAACCACAAACAGTTTTACTTGCACGGCTCACCCCGGCCATGGGACAAGTGTACAAAGCCACACTTTGTCTGTGAGCGCTGAATCCGGGCCAGATTTCCATTTCTGTATCCAGCGGCTTAGTGGGGCCTCGCTCAGTCCTTTCACTGACTGGCATTGAAATGCAACTTATTGAGAAGTGAAGACGGGTCTTACGTCAATCGTTACAATTTGCATAAAGGGCAATTCCTTATTTTACGCAACTTTTTCTATATTATTATCAGACTAAATTTTCCAGGATTTTGACAGGGTTCTACTAAATGCAGGTCCAGGAGTTCGCGGTTGGTTATGGACGCAGAGTGAATCCGCAGGAATTTGACCTCCCTCCCGTAATATTAGAATGTTCCCTGCTGTAAAGAGAGAATTTTGATAATACAAGTATATAATATATGTGTGACGCCCTGGACCCCCAGGGTTCACAGTACACTAACATCACACACACACCCCTTCCCCTGGGTAGGTGACACCAGTCAATCAAATCCTTGTTGCCACCCTCCAGGCTTGATGTCCACACCAGGTGGGGCGGAGGCAGGCGGTTGACCCCACCCACCGACAAGTTCAAAGGCCTGGAGGCGGGAAAAGAGAGAGAGAAGTGGTAGACAGTGGAAGTGAGAAGAGCGAAAACTGTTTGTCGTGGGGAGAGGAGGGGACGCTGCGCTCACCCACTGCTCGGGTCCGGCTGCTGCTGCTGCTGCTCGGTGGTGGCTCGAGCGGTGGGCCGGATCCCGGGGACTCGAGCGGCGTTCCTCGCCCGTGAGTGAAAAGGGGGGGGGGGATTGATTGTGGGGATTTGATATTGTCCGTGACGCCACCCACTGTTGTGATGAGATTGGTGACACCACCGCTGCTCTGGACGGGGATCCCGGGAGCGTTGGCAGGGAGCAGTCTGGATGTTAGTTCTCCCCACCGTGGCCCGGTGGTTGTCCCGGGGCCCGGTGATGGGGTAGGGATGGATGGCAGGCGGGTTACGGGGCCTGGCGAGGTGCAGGGTCGCGGGGACAGCGCTGTGCCGCACGACACGGTGGTACTCACTCAGCCAATGATGTACACAAAGTAAAACAAACGGCTGGATGGACGGGTCCCACAGACGGCTGCGGTGTTTCTCCTCCCGGCAGGTTGATGGTGACTGCCTTTCCCTGCACCTGTGTAGTGTAAATGGTTCCAATGGGTTCCCATCGGTAACCCACTCCCCAGCTTGGATGTGTGCTGAAGGAGCCCCTTTTGCCCGCAGGCTCTGGCCCTGGGAACTTTAGCCTTGGCGGTGACTGTGTTTCCCTCTAACGGTTGGTCTGTTGCCTTCTGTCGGGACTTGGCTGCTGGGAAACCCAGGAGGTTCCCTTCGCTAATGGATTTGACAAATTGCACGGCGACTCCTAGCCTTGTCGGGGTCCGTAAGCCCCTGCCGGATGGTGCTGGCTTCTCTTTGCATACCGGTCCGGTACCGCCGGGCCACCGCCCGTCCACGGTCCTTACGGCTAGCTTCAATAGGCCTCTCCTGCAGACGGTCACCACCGTCTGTCAACCTTGCTGTTCCATCCGGACCACACACCCGGACCACTTTCTGTCTGCACCTTTACCACTTCACTTCCACCACTCAACTCCACTGCAAACTATCTCCTCTCTTTTTCCCGCCTCCAGGACTGTGAACTCCTCTGTGGGCGGGACCAACCGCCTGGCCCACCCCCTGTTGTGGACATCAGTCCCTGGAGGGAGGCAACAAGGGTTTTTGTCTGACTTAGGTGTGCTTGACCGGGGGTGTGGGGTGTGTTGGTGTAGTGCTTGTGACGTCCTGGCTTGTCCTGGGCGCCACATGTTGGTGTCTGGGTTGGAGCCCAGGCACGTTCAGCAAGGTCGGCAGACGGTGGTGGCTGTCTGCAGGAGTTGGTGTAGGTCAGCGGAACCGTAGGACCGGGGTCGGGTGGTGGCCCGCCGGTACCGAACCGGGGAGCAGATTGAAGACAAGCACCAAGGCAGGGTACTCAGACCCCGACTAGGCTAGGAGCCGCCGAAAAGGTCAAATTATCTGATTGCGGTCTGGACCTCAGGGGTTCATTCCCACCTAAGTCCCGTCAGAAGGCAACAGCCCAACCCGTCCGGATAAGTGCCACCGCCAAGGGCCAGAGATTCAAGGGCCAGCGCACACCTGGCACATGCTTTCCATACTTCATCCAGACATTTGTCCATTGTAATCAATGTTGGTAAATCAACATCTGTTAATTGTATGTGGACAGACGGACTCCTGATATTGACGTCCCAGAAGGAGGACCATTTCCAAAGTGACCATTCAAACAAGACTGATTTAATAAAAGTTAATGGGAAACAAGCATTTATCCGGAAGATTTCCTGGAGAAATGCTAATGTCCCCCATTGACTTCTATTATACTTGGGTACACAAGTCACTTCCATCCGACCATCAAACTGCTCTTAATGAAAGCCGAGCACCTGAGCATGGTAGTGCTCACTCATCACTAGTTACCAGTACTGAGCACCCGAGCATGGTAGTGCTCGCTCATCACTAGTTACAAGTACAGAGCACCCGAGCATGGTAGTGCTCGCTCATCACTAGTTACGAGTACTGAGCACCCGAGCATGGTAGTGCTCGCTCATCACTAGTTACGAGTACTGAGCACCCGAGCATGGTAGTGCTCGCTCATCACTAGTTACAAGTACTGACCTCCCGAGCATGGTAGTGCCCGCTCATCACTAGTTACGAGTACCGAGCACCCGAGCATGGTAGTGCCCGCTCATCACTAGTTACTAGTACTGACCTCCCGAGCATGGTAGTGCCTGCTTATCACTAGTTGCTAGTACTGAGCACCTGAGCATGGTAGTGCCCGCTCATCACTAGTTACGAGTACTGAGCACCCGAGCATGGTAGTGCTCGCTCATCACTAGTTACGAGTACTGACCTCCCGAGCATGGTAGTGCCCGCTCATCACTAGTTACGAGTACTGAGCACCTGAGCATGGTAGTGCCCGCTCATCACTAGTTACGAGTACTGAGCACCTGAGCATGGTAGTGCCCGCTCATCACTAGTTACGAGTACTGAGCACCCGAGCATGGTAGTGCTCGCTCATCACTAGTTACACTGAGCACCCGAGCATGGTAGTGTCCGCTCATCACTAGTTACGAGTACTGAGCACCCGAGCATGGTAGTGTCCGCTCATCACTAGTTACGAGTACTGAGCACCCGAGCATGGTAGTGCCCGCTCATCACTAGTTACGAGTACTGAGCAACCGAGCATGGTGGTGCTCACTCATCACTAGTTAGATCTATTGGAAAATCATCCTCTATTTTACTTTGTAAAGTTTGATTAGTCTTAAAAAAAAATAAAAGCTACCCCTGTAGAGGTGACCGGTTCCTTCATGTTTGTCCTCCAAACCTGTTTTACAACTACATACGCATGAGAATGAATGTAGAATAGACCAGTTCAGTCCAGGTACAGGTGTGAATGTGTGACTGACCTGAGATTTTAAAGGCTGAGGGGTGCAAAACAAATGCAAACTATTATTAGTAGTATAGAGAATTCTCGTCTTATAAAGTAAAGGCACCTGGATACGGTACAACCTTGTAAGCAAAAGTGTCCGTATATTGTGCCCAGACCAATGCAAAGAGGTCACCGTGAATCTGTCAAGATTATCCCCCCTTTTCCGCAATCAATATATATAGGCATGCATTCTGGAAGATGTAAAGTTGTCACTCAGTGGTGAGGGCGGGGTTGGACTCCCTGGCAGTGGGTTTACTAGTCCTGTAGTGATGATTTCCTGCTGATAAAATAGTGATTTTATCAAAACTACTTCAAACAGCCCAGTAAGTGACACATCACTATAATCAGGATCTCTGCCCCTATGTTTTGCTGCTCTCAGATTAGGTGTCAAAAATCTGGTGACAGATTCCCTTTAAATGGTAGTGCAGGTAATGGTACCATCAACATTTTTCAAGCCACTATAGAAGGTATTTAGTGTAAAACCCTGTTATTATAGCAAGTGCACATAAGTAATATTTCCAAGTGATCTTTGAAAAATAAAAATTCAGATTAACTTTTCATGTGGATTTCAAGAAATTCCTGCTCTTTCAGGAAACTTCCAATTCTTTTATGGTGTGTAAATGCTTTTATATAAAAACCACTTCCATTTATTAAATGGGTTTTCCTGGACTTTGTCACTGATGACCTATCCTTACGACAGACCACTAACATAGGACTAATGGGGTCCAGTCTCTGGTCCCTTGACAATTGGCTGATCGAAGGATTGTGGAGAATCAGAAATGTCACAGCGCCGTCTGTTATGTAGTGGCCATAAATGGGACTGCAAGCTTTCTCCCATACCGGATTTCTGTAGGTCATTGGTATTATATCTACTTAAGAAAATAAAACTGTAATTAATAAGAGAAAATTCTAAAGAAAGTTTGTACAGAAAATGATTGTCTACTATACAAAGTAGACTCCACTAATAACAACCATAGGGGTGATTATCTAGTTAAAGGGATTTTTCGCCCAAATAAAGTTTAATTTTAAAGTTTTATTTTAATCAATAGATTTTGGAATAATAATAATTTCCACAATTGAATGTGTTTTAAAAATGTTACCCTGCTGAGATAATCTTATATATGTGCCCCTGCTGTGTACTGTGTAATGGCTGTGTCTGACTGTACAGGGACATGGTCTGATCATACCACATCTCCTGAGCTGGGGAGGAAGGAAAAGCGTATACAGACATTACAGCACAGGATCACAGCTGATTTTTTTTATTGTGAGGTAAAGCATTTCTCTGCCTGTTTTTAAATAATGTTTTACCTTAAAGAAAGAAAAATCATCTGTGATCCTGTGCTGTAATGTCTTTATATTCTTTTGCTTCGTCCCCTGCCCAGGATCTGTGTTATGATCAGACCATGTCCCTGTACAGTCAGACACGGTCATTACACTGCACATAGCAGGGACACATATGTAAGGTTGTTAGCTGTAGTACCCTGTGTTGCCTGGGAAATTAACCAAGTGTCTGTCTGTCTCCCTCTCTGTCTCTGTGGCTCAATCCTCCTGTGTCTGTGCCTCTGTGTCTGTGTGCCTCTGTGTCTGTGTGCCTCTGTGTCTGTGTGCCTCTGTGTCTGTGTGCCTCTGTGTCTGTGTGCCTCTGTGTCTGTGTGCCTCTGTGTCTGTGTGCCTCTGTGTCTGTGTGCCTCTGTGTCTGTGTGCCTCTGTGTCTGTGTGCCTCTGTGTCTGTGTGCCTCTCTGTCTGTGTGTCCAGAGAATATTCTTAAAGGAAAAAAGGACCGCACAATTTTCAATGCCAGTAATTCTTCTTTATTTCACACGGTGTAGCATAAAAAGCAGGGAAGGAGCTAGGTGCAGGCTCCTCGCAAGGACACTCCCTAACCGTGACTTTATGGTGCCCAAGCTATATTCCACCCGATTGTGGGACCGCGCAAGGTAATACCCAGTGGTGCAGGGCTATACACTTATTTATTTATTCTCTGTGTCTCTGTCTGTGTCTCTGTCTGTGTCTCTGTATGTGTGTGTGTCTCTGTATGTGTGTGTGTGTCTCTGTATGTGTGTGTGTGTCTCTCTGTATGTGTGTGTGTGTGTCTCTGTATGTGTGTGTGTGTCTCTGTATGTGTGTGTGTGTCTCTGTATGTGTGTGTGTGTGTCTCTGTATGTGTGTGTGTGTGTGTCTCTGTATGTGTGTGTGTGTGTCTCTGTATATGTGTGTGTGTGTCTCTGTATGTGTGTGTGTGTGTGTGTCTCTGTATGTGTGTGTGTGTCTCTGTATGTGTGTGTGTGTGTCTCTGTATGTGTTTGTGTCTCTGTATGTGTGTGTGTGTGTCTCTGTATGTGTGTGTGTGTGTGTCTCTGTATGTGTGTGTGTGTGTCTCTGTATGTGTGTGTGTGTGTCTCTGTATGTGTTTGTGTCTCTGTATGTGTGTGTGTGTCTCTGTATGTGTGTGTGTGTGTGTGTCTCTGTATGTGTGTGTGTGTGTGTGTGTGTGTCTCTGTATGTGTGTGTGTGTGTGTGTGTGTGTGTCTCTGTATGTGTGTGTGTGTGTCTCTGTATGTGTGTGTGTGTGTCTCTGTATGTGTGTGTGTGTCTCTGTATGTGTGTGTGTGTGTCTCTGTATGTGTGTGTGTGTGTGTCTCTGTATGTGTGTGTGTGTGTCTCTGTATGTGTGTGTGTCTCTGTGTGTGTGTGTGTCTCTGTATGTGTGTGTGTCTCTGTATGTGTGTGTGTCTCTGTATGTGTGTGTGTCTCTGTATGTGTGTGTGTCTCTGTATGTGTGTGTGTCTCTGTATGTGTGTGTGTCTCTGTATGTGTGTGTGTCTCTGTATGTGTGTGTGTCTCTCTGTTTGTGTGTGTGTGTGTGTGTGTGTGTGTGTCTCTGTGTGGGTGTGTCTCTGTATGTGTGTGGGTGTGTGTCAGCACAGAAACATTATTTTTAAACACATCCAATTGTGGAACTTATCATTCAAAGATCTATTGATTAAAATGAACTTTCTTCGTGGGAAATCCCCTTTAAATGACCCCTTTTACTATACAAAGTTAATTCCTTTATCGTCCATTACTCTGCTGTTTACATTTTGCCCCTTTTTTTCCTCAGCTGTTCCAGTCTCTACTGTCCATGTGACATTCTATTCTTCCTTCTGTCTGTGCAGTAGGAGCTTGACATTATCTTGCAGCACATAGTGATTTTACACTTGTGGCCGCAGGAGGAGCTCTTGTTCGGGCTCTTTAAAAATTCCCGGAGTTTTCACCACTTTGACATCTTTTACCTTGTATAATCTGCCTTTTTTTTTCTTTTTCCCCCTATCCAATATTTTGTACAGTAGCGGATGGAATGTGAGGTGAGACGTGACTCTGCTCCGCCACGTACATTAATAGCGCAGTGTTTGCGCTTCGGCCCATCGTGTCATTTGGCCGGAGAACGCGGCTAATAAACTGCACAATAAATAAAAGTGATTCCTTCTCAGAGCAGAACCTGAAAATGCGTAAATGAACCTGTTGCCCTTGGCAGTCACAGCCTCAGTTTCCTTCAGGGGAAATATTAATAGCAAAGCAAAACACCGCGGACTTCTAATGATACTCCGTGACTGGTTATACGCTCCGTGCCAGGGAGCCAGGCTTTCCTTCAGCTCTTTTATTTTTTTTTATATTTTTTTTGTATTACTTTGATGGATCTGAATAAAAAATATATAAAGTGAAAAAACTTTTCAATTAGTCTTGATTTAAAAAAATGGTGACTTTTTGGGTTTACAGCTCCTTTGTAGGGCTATATGTTTCCATGGTAACATACAAATAACGCTCTGTGGTTTCATGTTCCACCTTCTTCATCTGTAACTACCCTACTGTGAAGAATATGGTAGATTTCATGACATGCCAGGCATTTGTAAGGCCGCTTTCCCACTGTGTTCTTCTCCCCATTCAGTGGTCCCGTTGGGGCTTCCGCCTGAACCCCATGCAAAACAGTTTTTGGATGTATGTATGTGCTGACTGGGCCACTGACTATAATGGTGCAGACGAAGTCACAGTGTGCTCTGTCGTACACCATTTTCAGGAGTTTACGCATATTGGAGGTGGACACCCAGACATAGTAGACTGCACCTTGGTGTCCTTCTCCAGTAAGCGTATACGCCTGAAAATGGTGCACGACAGAGCACACTGTGACTCCATCTGCACCATTATAATCAGTGGCCCTGTCGGCGCATACGTACAAAACCCGTTTTGCCGGGGGTTCGGATAGAAGCCCCATGAGGACCACTGAACGGGAACAGGAACACAGTGTGAAAGCGGCCTAAGTCATAGGTGTCTTGATATCTTGACATGTACTTTTAAGTCATCCTATTCAGGGTACAAATAGGTTTATAGATGAGCGGACCTGTTAAAGATCAGTTCAGCGGGTTCAGCCGAACTTTAAATTAAGATTGGTTTGGATCCCGAACTTGACTTGAACCCCAATGGAAGTAACTAAGTGGGCAGTTCAGATCTCCACCCACATACAGCCAGTTATAAACAGTCCAAAGACCTAACTTCTGGTTCACTCATCTCTAAATAGGATGCCTCCATCTACTACCAAATGGTAAGGTGACAAAGTTAATTAAGAAACTTGGACAGGACATCTGGATCAACAGGGGGTCCAGCTGCACCGCCTCAAAATAAGTCACACCTCTGACAGCAGTTAGGTGGGTCAAAAGTATTCTAGGTGGAGAATTCCTGCTGGGAGCCTAAGCTTCACCGGCATTCTTCAGACAGACAGACGAAATTCCATAAGAAGTTATGGAATTACCGTATATCCTAGCCTTAAATTGATTATATTTCCAAGACTGTGGGGACAAGCTGTACAAGCACCTGGGTCCTGATTTTTTTCCTAGCACCCTGTGGTGGTGAGATACGTAAAATGTTTAGTGGAAGCCAGGTAGGGAAGCCTTGTTTGGTCTCCAAGCGTAACAGAGGCCTGGCCAGATCTAGTGGCACCAGAACC